>NW_024070207.1:28515879-28742776 GCF_014754425.2 Oryx dammah | reverse complement strand
AATTTTTATTTTTTCTTATATATATATTTTTTCCCTATTTCTTTTTCTTAATATTATTATTATTTTTTAATCTTTACTCTTTTTTTTCTTTCTTCCTTCTGCTTCGTCTCTTTAACATTGTATTTCTGAAAATCTAACCTCTACTCTAGGTTTTTAATCTTTGCTTTTCGGTTTTTGTTGTCAATCTTGTACATTTCATAACCCAATCTTACCTGACAGTGAGATTACTGGCTTGACCACTCTCTCCTCCTTTTGGACTCTCCTTTCTCTCCACCAGGTGGCCTCTGTCTCTCCCCCCCTCCCCCCATCTCTTCTATATCCAACTCTGTGATTCTCTGTGTGTTCTAGATGGTGGAGAGCACCTAAGGAACTGATTACTGGCTGGACCTGTCTCTCTCCTTTTCATTCCTCTCTCTTACCCTCCTGGCCACCTCTGTCTACTTCCTCTCTCTCCTCTCCCCTGTATAACTCCGTAAATACCGCTGAGAGGTCCAGACTAAGGAGCGCACATAAGGAAATGACTATTGACTAGCTTGCTCTCTCCTCTTTTGTTCTCACCGCATCTCATTCCAGTCACCTCTAACTACCCCCTCCCTCTTCTCTTCTCCATGTAACCCAGTGAACCTCTCTGGGTGCCCCTCAATGTGGAGAAACCTTTCATCTTTAGCCTAGATACTATATCATTGGTGCTGTATAGATGGAGAAGTCTAGAGACCACTGTAAAAATAAAACCGAAAACCAGAAGCAGGAGGCTTAAGTCCAAAGCTTGAGAACATCAGAGAACTCCTGAATTCAGGGAACATTAAGCAATAGGAGCTCATCAAATGCCTCCAAACCTACACTGAAACAAAGCTCCACCCAAGGGCCAACAAGTTCCAGAGCAAGACATATCACACAAATTCTCCAGCAACACAGGAACACACCCCTGAGCCTCAATATACAGGCAGTTCAAAGTTACTCCAAAACTTTAGACGTCTCATAACCCATTACTGGTCACTCCACTGCACTCCAGAGAGAAGAAGCCCAGCTCCACCCACCAGACCTCCAACACAAGCCTCCCTAACCAGGAAACCTTGACAAGCCACTGATACAACCCCACCCACAGTGAGGAAGCTCCACAATAAAGAGAACTCCACAAATTACCAGAATATAAAAAGGCCATTCCAAACGCAGCAATATAACCAAGATGAAGAGACAGAGGAATACCCAACAGGTAAAGGAGCAGGAGAAATGCCCACCAAACCAGACAAAAGAGGAAGAGATAGGAAATCTACCTGAGAAAGAATTCCGAATATTGATAGTGAAAATGATCCAAAATCTTGAAGTCAAAATGGAATCACAGATAAATACCCTAGAGACAAGGATTGAGAAGATGCAAGAAAGGTTCAACAAGGACCTAGAAGAAATAAAAAAGAGTCAATATACAATGAATAATGCAATAAATGAGATCAGAAAAACTCTGGAGGCAACAAATAATAGAATAACGGAGGCAGAAGATAGGATTAGTGAAATAGAAGACAGAATGGTAGAAATAAATGAATCAGAGAGGAAAAAAGAAAAACAAATTAAAAGAAATGAGGACAATCTCAGAGACCTCCAGGACAATATGAAACGCTCCAACATTCGAATTATAGGAGTCCCAGAAGAAGAAGACAAAAAGAAAGACCATGAGAAAATCCTTGAGGAGATAATAGTTGAAAACTTCCCTAAAATGGGGAAGGAAATAATCACCCAAGTCCAAGAAACCCAGAGAGTCCCAAATAGGATAAACCCAAGGCGAAACACCCCAAGACACATATTAATCAAATTAACAAAGATCAAACACAAAGAACAACTATTAAAAGCAGCAAGGGAAAAACAACAAATAACACACAAGGGGATTCACATAAGGATAACAGCTGATCTCTCAATAGAAACTCTGCAGGCCAGGAGGGAATGGCAAGACATACTTAAAGTGATGAAAGAAAATAACCTACAGCCCAGATTACTATACCCAGCAAGGATCTCATTCAAATACGAAGGAGAAATCAAAAGCTTTACAGACAAGCAAAAGCTGAGAGAATTCAGCACCACCAAACCAGCTCTCCAACAAATTCTAAAGGATATTCTCTAGACAGGAAACACAAAAAGGGAGTATAAACCCGAACCCAAAATAATAAAACAAATGGCAACGGGATCATACTTATCAATAATCACCTTAAACGTAAATGGATTGAATGCCCCAACCAAAAGGCAAAGACTGGCTGATTGGATACAAAAACAAGAACCCTCTATATGCTGCTTACAAGAGACCCACCTCAAAACAAGGGACACATACAGACTGAAAGTGAAGGGTTGGAAAAAGATATTCCATGCAAATAGAGACCAAAAGAAAGCAGGAGTGGCAATACTCATATCCGATAAAATAGACTTTAAAACAAAGGCTGTGAAAAGAGACAAAGAAGGCCACTACATAATGATCAAAGGATCAATCCAAGAAGAAGATATAACAATTATAAATATATATGCACCCAATATAGGAGCACCGCAATATGTAGGACAAATGCTAACAAGTATGAAAGGGGAAATTAACAACAACACAATAATAGTGGGAGACTTTAATACCCCACTCACACATATGGACAGATCAACTAAACAGAAAATTAACAAAGAAACGCAAACTTTAAATGATACATTAGACCAGTTAGACCTAATTGATATCTATAGGACATTTCACCCCAAAACAATGAATTTCACCTTTTTCTCAAGTGCTCATGGAACCTTCTCCAGGATAGATCACATCCTGGGCCATAAATATAACCTTGATAAATTCAAAAAAATCGAAATCATTCCAAGCATCTTTTCTGACCATAATGCACTAAGATTAGATCTCAATTACAGGAGGAAACCTATTAAAAATTCCAACATATGGAGGCTGAACAACACGCTTCTGAATAACCAACAAATCACAGAAGAAATCAAAAAAGAAATCAAAATATGCATAGAAACTAATGAAAATGAAAACACAACAACCCAAAACCTGTGGGACACTATAAAAGCAGTGCTAAGAGGAAAGTTCATAGCAATACAGGCATACCTCAAGAAACAAGAAAAAAGTCAAATAAATAACCTAACTCTACACCTAAAGCAACTAGAAAAGGAAGAATTAGAGAACCCCAGAGTTAGCAGAAGGAAAGAAATCTTAAAAATTAGGGCAGAAATAAATGCAAAAGAAACAAAAGAGACCATAGCAAAAATCAACAAAGCCAAAAGCTGGTTCTTTGAAAGGATAAATAAAATTGACAGACCATTAGCCAGACTCATCAAGAAGCAAAGAGAGAAAAATCAAATCAATAAAATTAGAAATGAAAATGGAGAGATCACAACAGACAACTCAGAAATACAAAGGATCATAAGAGACTACTATCAGCAATTATATGCCAATAAAATGGACAACCTGGAAGAAATGGACAAATTCTTAGAAAAATACAATTTTCCAAAACTAAACCAGGAAGAAATAGACAATCTTAACAGACCCATCACAAGCACGGAAATTGAAACTGTAATCAGAAATCTTCCAGCAAACAAAAGCCCAGGTCCAGACGGCTTCACAGCTGAATTCTACCAAAAATTTCGAGAAGAGTTAACACCTATCCTACTCAAACTCTTCCAGAAAATTGCAGAGGAAGGGAAACTTCCAAACTCATTCTATGAGTCCACCATCACCCTAATACCAAAACCTGACAAAGACACTACAAAAAAGGAAAACTACAGGCCAATATCACTGATGAACATAGATGCAAAAATCCTCAACAAAATTCTAGCAATCAGAATCCAACAACACATTAAAAAGATCATACACCATGACCAAGTGGGCTTTATCCCAGGGATGCAAGGATTCTTCAACATCCGCAAATCAATCAATGTAATTCACCACATTAACAAATTGAAAAATAAAAACCATATGATTATCTCAATAGATGCAGAGAAGGCCTTTGACAAAATTCAACATCCATTTATGATAAAAACTCTCCAGAAAGCAGGAATAGAAGGAACATACCTCAACATAATAAAAGCTATATATGACAAACCCACAGCAAACATTATCCTCAATGGTGAAAAATTGAAAGCATTTCCCCTAAAGTCAGGAACAAGACAAGGGTGCCCACTTTCACCACTACTATTCAACATAGTTCTGGAAGTTTTAGCCACAGCAATCAGAGCAGAAAAAGAAATAAAAGGAATCCAAATTGGAAAAGAAGAAGTAAAACTCTCACTGTTTGCAGATGACATGATCCTCTACATAGAAAACACTAAAGACTCTACCAGAAAATTACTAGAGCTAATTAATGAATATAGTAAAGTTGCAGGATATAAAATCAACACACAGAAATCCCTTGCATTCGTATACACTAATAATGAGAAAGTAGAAGAAGAAATTAAGGAAACAATTCCATTCACCATTGCAACAAAAAGAATAAAATACTTAGGAATATATCTACCTAAAGAAACTAAAGACCTATATACAGAAAACTTTAAAACACTGATGAAAGAAATCAAAGAGGACACTAATAGATGGAGAAATATACCATGCTCATGGATCGGAAGAATCAATATAGTGAAAATGAGTATATTACCCAAAGCAATCTACAAATTCAATGCAATCCCTATCAAGATACCGGCGATATTTTTCGCAGAACTAGAACAAATAATTTCAAGATTTGTATGGAAATACAAAAAACCACGAATAGCCAAAGCAATCTTGAGAAAGAAGGATGGAACTGGAGGAATCAATTTGCCTGACTTCAGGCTCTACTACAAAGCCACAGTCATCAAGACAGTATGGTATTGGCACAAAGACAGACATATAGATCAATGGAACAAAATAGAAAGCCCAGAGATAAATCCACATACATATGGACACCTTATCTTTGACAAAGGAGGCAAGAATATACAATGGAGTAAAGACAATCTCTTTAACAAGTGGTGCTGGGAAAACTGGTCAACCACTTGTAAAAGAATGAAGCTAGATCACTTTCTAACACCGCACACAAAGATAAACTCAAAATGGATTAAAGATCTAAATGTAAGACCAGAAACTATAAAACTCTTAGAGGAGAACATAGGCAAAACACTCTCTGACATAAACCACAGCAGGATCCTCTACGATCCACCTCCCAGAATTCTGGAAATAAAAGCAAAAATAAACAAATGGGATCTAATTAAAATTAAAAGCTTCTGCACAACAAAGGAAAACATAAGCAAAGTGAAAAGACAGCCTTCCGAATGGGAGAAAATAATAGCAAATGAAGCAACTGACAAACAACTAATCTCAAAAATATACAAGCAACTCCTGCAGCTCAATTCCAGAAAAATAAATGACCCAATAAAAAAATGGGCCAAAGAACTAAATAGACATTTCTCCAAAGAAGACATACGGATGGCTAACAAACACATGAAAAGATGCTCAACTTCACTCATTATAAGAGAAATGCAAATCAAAACCACAATGAGGTACCACTTCACACCAGTCAGAATGTCTGCGATCCAAAAATCTGCAAGCAATAAATGCTGGAGAGGGTGTGGAGAGAAGGGAACCCTCCTACACTGTTGGTGGGAGTGCAAACTAGTACAGCCACTATGGAGAACAGTGTGGAGATTCCTTAAAAAATTGCAAATAGAAATGCCTTATGACCCAGCAATCCCACTGTTGGGCATACACACAGAGGAAACCAGAATTGAAAGAAACACATGTACCCCAATGTTCATCGCAGCACTGTTTATAATAGCTAGGACATGGAAACAACCTAGATGTCCATCAGTAGATGAATGGATAAGAAAGCTGTGGTACATATACACAATGGAGTATTACTCAGCCATTAAAAAGAATACATTTGAATCAGTTCTGATGAGATGGATGAAACTGGAGCCAATTATACAGAGTGAAGTGAGCCAGAAAGAAAAACACCAATACAGTATACTAACACATATATATGGAATTTAGGAAGATGGCAATGATGACCCTGTATGCAGGACAGTAAAAGAGACACAGATGTGTATAGCGGACTTTTGGACTCAGAGGGAGAGGGAGAGGGTGTGATGATTTGGGAGAATGGCATTGAAACATGTATAATAACATGTAAGAATCGAAATACCAGTCTATGTCTGATGCAGGATATGACACGCTTGGGGCTGACGCGCGGGGATGACCCAGAGAGATGTTGTGGGGAGGGGGGTGGGAGGGGGGTTCATGTTTGGGAACGCATGTACACCTGTGGTGGATTCATGTCAATCTATGCCAAAACCAATACAGAATTGTAAAGTAAAAATTACAAATAAATAAATAAATTTAAAAAAAAAATAAAAAATAAAAAAAAATAAAAATAAAAATGAAAAAAAAAAAAAAAAAAGTCACCATCTCTATCACCACTCTTTCTGTTCAGAAGACGCCTGATATCCATGGATTGATTCAAACTTTCAAAAAGTAGTTTTACTTGCTATATTCTAATTTACTTTTGTTTCTAGTTCCTTCAGAAAATAAAAACAGTGAGAAAATAAAAAAAAAAATAAAATAAAATCATATAGTTGCTTACATGTGTTCATGATAATTGCTTGGTTGAATACATGAATACTTTTACACATGTGACAGTTTCTTTTGCCTAGGACTCAGTAATGTGGTCACATATTCTTGTGGTATCATTATGTTTTTTATTCTTTTTAATAGAGATATATTTGAAAATTTTGTAATGAACATAAAGGGAGTTAATGGAATTCAGGTATACATTATTTAGGTCCTGATATATACACAGGAGATTAGGAGACTGCCTACAGTATGTCTCAAATCTCTAGCTCCTTCAGTAACTAAATCTAGTTATAATTAATCACATTAGAATTAAAGGTTATTTTGGGTCCTCTGTAGAATCATTGTACATAAAAATATATCAAAATCCAGGAGGACAACTCTGTCGTATACTAGTTGATACACCTGTCTAGTGAAAACACTCAAACACTGTGAGTGTAATATTTAAATTAGGTGAATAAATTCTGTCCTTGGTTTAGCAGTTGTGCAAAAGTATGACTGTAGCCAGCAATTCATTGACTATTAATGAAGCTTTTAATAATCCACTGGCTAGGCTGTCCTTTTAACTAGCAAAACTTGACCTTTATGTGAGTACTATTCTTTTAAATTGTTTTAGCTTGTGTTTTCATAACAGTGTTTTTCTTTTTTGGCACATAAAGTACTTTTTTAATTTTAAAAAGCACATATGCATTTCCTGGAAGATAATCATAAAAATTTAAAGTAGAAATACAAAATAAGTTTCAGTATAAACCAACCAAAAAAGATATGGACCATAGTCATTAAAGAAGGATCTTGTTTGCTGGATTTATTATCTTTTCCTCCAAGCTCATTAAGAAGAGTTCAGCAAAGGGCTAAGGTCTCAATTAATTTTAATGGGCAAGACCAAGATTTAATAAAGTGTGTGTTTTAATTGCCTAAATTGTAGCCTCAGTTTGCTATTGATAGAAATGAGATTTTGGTCAAAAGTTACAAAATAGTTTTCTAAGAGAAGCAGATAAAGCCAGTAACCTATGGGAATAGAGCTTTGGTTTTTCTAGAAAAAAATTGTTAACATAGACTTCAATAATAAATGAAACTGGCCACTAACTAAATATTATAGAATCATCCTTCAAATACAGATGCTGATCCAAATATACCAGGTGGTGGATACAAAAATCCATCTGCCATCACATTGTTTGTGACTATATAGGTAAACCATCCAAGGCTCTGAATGTCTGCGTCATGGATGGCAAGCAGTATAAGGTAAAAGCTGTCCAAAATGGCTTTCTTGCAGCCTGTAATCATTAACTAGCCAGTCAAACATGGTGTAACAAAAGTGTTTCTTTTCCAAAATTGTATTGAGTAAATGATATCTTATTTTTCCTCTTTTAAAATTTATTTTTAACTGGAGGTTAGTTGTTTTACAATATTGTGTTGGTTTCTGCTATACAACATGAATCAGCCAATATGTATACACACACACACACACACACACATACATATATATCTCCCCTCCCCCTTGAGCCTCCTTCACACTTCAACCCCCCATCCCTCCTCTCTGGGTCATCACAGAGCTTCAGGCTGAGCTCCCTGTGTTACACATCAACTTCCCTGTTCTGTGCTCAGTTGCTTCAGTCATGTCTGACTCTTGCAACCCTATAGACAGTAGCCCACCAGGCTTCTCTGTCCATGGGATTTTCCAGGCAAGAATACTGAAGTGGGTTGCCATTTCCTTCTCTAGGGGATCTTCACAACCCAGGGATCAAACGCATGTCTCCTGCACTGCAGGCAGATTCTTTACCACTAAGCCACCAGGGAACAGCAACTTCCCACTAGTTATCTATTCTACACATGGCAATGCATGTATTTCAGTGCTGCTCTCTTAATTCATCTCACCCTCTCCTTCCCCCACTGTGTCCACAAGTCCATTGTCTAGGTCTGCATCTCTATTCCTGCCCTGTAAATAGGTTTGTCAGTACCATTTTTCTAGATTCCATGTATATACATTAATAAAGCAATTCTCCTCCAATTAAAAAATTAATTAAAAAAGAAAAAAAGAACGCCAGAGTGATCTTACTGAATTATCATAGAAAACCAAATCAACTTATATAAATGTAGCAACAATTTCAAAACAACTTCAGGATACAAATACTATGTGTTAGATCAATAATAAACTGAACAGTTGATAAATAATATTTTATCTTGAAAGGTTTTAAGCTTGGTTCAAGTAGTGTTGGTCAGTTGCCAATGAGATGAATGCTATAATTAATAAGTTCATCTTCAGGGCTAATAGCTAAGCAAAATTGCCTAAGCATTTTAGACATTTTGGAAATATCAACCCCTATGAATTATAGAAAAAGGAAGCAACCTTCTCACAGGAATCTTAGTTCATCCTCAATAAACTAGCATATTAACTGTGATACAGTTACTTTCAGAGAAAGGAAGAACACACTATTCAGAAAGCCACTAAGGAAAGTTCTATTTTTAATAATTCTTAAATTTTCAGTACTAACATATGTTATCTAAATTAAAAAAAATCCAATGTGATTATCTCAGTTGTTTAGAACACAGTAATAATGAAAGCAATGTTGTGCATGTCTGTGTTTGTATGTATACATATACATGTTTGGGAGGTTGATGGGTAATTTTATATGCCAGATTGGGTAAATTTATGTTGCTGTGGTGTACAGTTGTTGGGTGAAACACTTGTCTAAATATTACTGGGAAAATACTTAGAATCAGTTGACTTTAAGGCAAATTACCCTTCATAATGTGTGGGTGGACTACATCCAATCAGTTCAAGGCCTTAAGAGAAAGGACTGAGGTTTCTCAAAGAAGAAATTTTACCTTCAGGCTGCAGCATAAAAATCATGCCCAAGTTTCCACTCTTTTTTGCCCATTTTATGGACTTGAGGCTCAAAACTGCATCATTAACTCTTACCTGAATTTCCATCCTTCTGTCCTGTCCAACAAATTTCAGACTTGCCAGCCTTCATAATCACAGTCCTTAAAATAAAACAAGCTCCCAATAGACAGATAAATATAGATATATAGGTGTAGTTTCTCTAGAGAACCCTAACTGATCCATGGATTATGCTAACTTTGCTCTAGACATATATTTCAGAAAGACAGACATTTTATACAAAGGGCAAAGTATGTCACTATGCCTAGCCTGGCGTAAACTAAAAACAATTGAAAAATCTCAGTGTTTTACTTTCCCTGCAGAGGATCTGGAATGGGGATGTGGGGATGGGGAAGAGTGCAGTTGAAAAACAAAAGGTTTTTAAAATAACCTCAAACTCCAAAGTAAATGATATTTTCCCATCATCATTTATTATCTCAACTAAAGCTTAAAATTTGACTTGTTGACTGACAGGGAGTCTAGTAAGTGAGAGAGTTAAATTTGATAAGTATCAAGCATGCCTGTACCTGACACTCATGCTATTAAGGAAACTTCTGCCTTGGGTTTTTCAGCTACTTATTATAACTTCCACAATGTCTGCAACTTGTTTTGAATTGACATCCGTATCCAGCTTGCCTTGGCAAACAAACAAGAAGAAAGATTAATTAGTTCTTGGATACTTTATATTCCAGGTCTGTGACTTCTCCAGTTAGTGGCATAGTTTGTGCAGTGGACTTGGTTTATTTTGCGCTGTGACAATGCCAACAGTATGCGTTTCTGTATGTTGGTGTGTGTTCCTTTTTGGCACTCAGGCTGAGCTCAGTAATGACTGTGGAATCAACACAGCTAGTTGTAAATGATGTATGAAATTAAAAAACTCTGGGTAGTGCATTCAAAGAGTGCGGAAGAGAGAGGAAATGCCGTGTAGAGCCACTTTGTAGTTTAGTTTGTACATATCTTGATATGCTGCCAAGTCAAGAAGGGATGACTGAAACCCAGCAAATTTGAGAGCACAAAACTTTGTTGCATTCTAGTCTTTTTTGTTTGGCTCTTTTATTATCATTATATAAAATTATCTGATAGATGCTTTAATTGTACAAATTTAAAACAGTAGTAAATATTGCTGCTTCAACCGTGGAGAAGGGAAATATAGGACATAGAATTTTTGCCAGATGTAGTTCATTTTCTCACTATCTTCTACCTAAACAACCTGCATGTTAAATGTCTATTGGTCCATATACCCCCAATTGTCTCCTTCCATTCTTTTGTTTTTTACGTGTGATCAATGCTAATGCAGAATATATTAATTTGTTATCTGTTGATTCAATACAATGAGTGAAATAAGCAGTTTCTGGAGAGAAGAGAATCAACCAGTTATTTTACTGAATCACTAGTTTTCTTAGTTAAAAGTTAGGTTAGTTTACTTTGGGGATATCTGTTCTCTAATACCTTCAGGTTAGTTAAGTAACTAACCTGAAGAGTTCCTAACCCGAAGTCAGATTGCTGGTGTTTGAATTCTTGCTCCAACCCTTACTAACTATATGTCCTTGGTAAAATTATTTACATTTTCTCTGCTTTCCTTCCTCCTCATCCATAAAATTGTCTTAGTCTGCTATTTACAGTTTTATCCTACAAATTCTTACTTTGGAGGTTAAATGAGAGGATAAATGTAACAGGTTTTGGAGAATGGCTGATATGAAAATAGAGCCAGATCATGGTAGTATTCTTTATTCCTCTCTCCTCCAAGATTTACTGAGGTATAATTGGCAAATAAAATTGCAGTACATTTAATATGTATTTGATGATTTGATATATGTATACATTTTGAAATTATTACTATGGTTAAGTTAATTAACACATCCATCACCTTGCACATTTTTTTTTTTTTTGGTGATAATGCTCTAAGAAAATTTCAAGTTTACAATACAGTATTAACTATAATCAGCACCCTGAATATTAGATCCTCAAAACTTATTTTTATTATAATTGAAAGTCTGTCCATTTGACAACAGATACAATTTCTCCTACTACCTGGCTGCCACCATTCTGTTTTCTGTTTCTATGAGTTTAAATTTTGTTTTTTTTAACTACTACTGCCTTCTTCTTTTCAGTTCAGTTCAGTTGCTCACTGGTGTCTGTTTCTTTGTGACCCCATGAACCGCAGCACGCCAGGCCTTCCTGTCCATCACCAACTCCAGGAGATTACCCAAACTCATGTCCATTGAATTGGTGATGCCAACTAACCATCTCATCCTCTGTTGTCCCCTTCTCCTCTTGCCTTCAATCTTTTCCATCATCAGGGTCTTTTCAAATGAGTCAGCTCTTTGCAACAGGTGGCCAAAATATTGGAGTTTCAGCTTCAACACAGTCCTTCAAATGAACACCCAGGACTGATTTCCTATAGGATGGACTGGTTGGATCTCCTTTCAGTTCAAGGGACTCTCAAGAGTCTTCTTCAGCACCACAGTTCAAAAGCATCAATCCTTTAGCACTCAGCTTTCTTTATAGTCCCACTCTCACATCCATACATAACTACTGGAAAAACTTTAGCCTTGACTGGAAGGACTTTTGTTGACAAAGTAATATCTCTGCTTTTTAATATGCTGTCTTGGTTGGTCATAACTTTCCTTCCAAGGAGTAAGTGTCTTGTAATTTCATGGCTGCAGTCACCATCTGCAGTGATTTTGGAGCTCAAAAATATAAAGTCAGCCACTGTTTCCACTGCTTTTCCATCTACTTGCCATGAAGTGACGGGACCGGATGCCATGATCTTAGTTTTCTGAATGTTGAGCTTTAAGCCAACTTTTTCACTTTCCACTTTCACTTTCATCAAGAGGCTCTTTAGTTCTTCTTGACTTTCTGCCATAAGGGTGCTGTCATCGCATATCTGAGGTTATTGATATTTCTCTTGGCAATCTTGATTCCAGCTTGTGCTTCACCAGCCCAGCATTTCTCATGATGTATTCTGCATATAAGTTAAATAAGCAGGGTGACAATATACAGCCTTGACATACTCCTTTTCCTATTTGGAACCAGTCTTTTGTTCCATGTCCAGTTCTAACTGTTGCTTCCTGACCTGCATACAGGTATCTCAAAAGATAGGTCAGGTGGTCTGGTATTCCCATCTTTCAGAATTTTCCACAGTTTATTGTGGTCCACACAGTCAAAGGTTTGGCATAGTCAGGAAAGCAGAAATAGATGTTTTTCTGGAAATCTCTTGCTTCTCGATGATCCAGTGAATGTTGGAAATTTGATCTCTGGTTCCTCTGTCTTTTCTAAAACCAGCTTGAACATCTGCAAGTTCAGAATTCATGTATCGCTGAAGCCTGCCTTGGAGAATTTTGAGCATTACTTTACTAGTGTGTGAGATCAGTGCAATTGTGCAATAGTTTGAGCATTCTATGGCACTACCTTTCTTTGGGATTGGAATGAAAACTGACCTTTTTCAATCCTGTGGCCCCTGCTGAGTTTTCCAAATTTGCTGGCCTATTGAGTGCAGCACGTTCACAGCATCATCTTTTAGGATTTGAAATATCGCAACTAGAATTCCATAGCCTCCACTAGATTTGCTCATAGTGATGCTTTCTAAGGCCGACTTGACTTCACATTCCAGGATGTCTGACTCTAGGTGAGTGATCACACCATCGTGCTTATCTGGGTCATGAAGATATTTTTTGTATAGTTATTCTGTGTATTCTTGCCACCTCTTTTTAATATCTTCTGCTTCTGTTAGATCCATACCATTTCTGTCCTTTATGGAGCCATGTTTGCATAAAATGTTCCCTTGGTATCTCTAATTTTCTTGACGAGATCTCTAGTCTTTCCTAGTCCATTGTTTTTCTCTATTTCTTTGCATTGATCCCTGAAGAAGGCTTTCTTATCTCCTTGCTATTCTTTGGAACTCTGCATTCAAATGGGCATATTTTTCCTTTTCTCCTTTGCTTTTCTCTTCTCTTCCTTTCACAGCTATTTGTAAAGCCTCCTCAGACAGCCATTTTGCTTTTTTTGCATTTTTTTTGGTTGATGGTCTTGATCCCTGTCTCCTGTACAATGTCATGAACTTCTATCCATAGTTCTTCAGACACTCTGTCTATCATATCTAGTCCCTTAAATCTATTTCTCACTTCCACTGTATAATCAGAAGGGATTTGATTTAGGTCATACCTGAATGGTCTAGTCTTTTTCCCACTTTCTTCAATTTAAGTCTGATTTGGCAAGAAGGAGTTCATGATCTCAGCCACAGTCAGCTCCCAGTCTTGTTTTTGCTGACTGTATAGAGCTTCTTCATCTTTGGCTGCAAAGAATACCAACAAGCTGATTTCTGTGTTGACCATCTGGTGATGTCCATGTGTAGAGTCTTCTCTTGTGTTGTTGGAAGAGGGTGTTTGCTATGACCAGTGTGTTCTCTTGGCAAAACTCTATTAGTCTTTGCCCTGCTTCATTCTGTACTCCAAAGCCAAATTTGCTTGTTATTCCAGGTGTTTCTTGACTTCCTACTTTTGCATTCCAGTCCCCTATAATGAAAAGGACATCTTTTTTGGGTGTTAGTTCTAAAAGGTCTTGTAGGTCTTCATAGAATCATTCAACTTCAGCTTCTTCAGGGTTACTCGTTGGGGCATAGGCTTGGATTACCCTGCATGGTTTGCCTTGGCAACGAACAGAGATCATTCTGTCGTTTTTGAGATTGCATCCAAGTACTGCATTTTGGACTCTTTTGTTGACTATAATGGCTACTCCATTTCTTCTAAGGGATTCCTGCCCGCAGTAGTAGATATAATGGTCATCTGAGTTAAATTCACCCATTCCAGTCCATCTTAGTTTGCTGATTCCTAAAATGTCGATGTTCACTCTTGCCATCTCCTGTTTGACCACTTCCAATTTGCCTTGATTCATGGACCTAACATTCCAGCTTCTTATGCAATATTGCTCTTTACAGCATCGGGCCTTGATTCTATCACCAGTCACATCCACAACTGGGTGTTGGTTTTGCTTTGGCTCCATCCCTTCATTCCTTCTTCTTCTATTCGAACCTTGGAAAGTATCAATTGAAGCAAAAAACATAGATATGTGAAATAAGAGCTCTACACATAGTTTTGCTTCTACTTTAAAACTCTATATGGTTACAATAGATATTCTTATATGTATCCCTTCTAGGACTATTTAGTGCAATAGCTTGAGTTGGATAGGTCTGAAATTTTAAAAATTGCACATGCTATATATTACGTATTAACACTATTTCAACAAATCTCTAAATTTTAAAATTAGAAGTTGTGCTTTGAAAACTCAGTAGTCCTATTTCACAAAGCAAGCAAGCACTAGACTTAGGAACTCATCAACCTATCCAAAGAGAACCCACAGGATAAAAACACATATTAATTGTGAAATATTTAATAAACTTATAGAATTAAAGACATAAGAACATCTTAAGGAAAACTAGAATGAGATCAAAACATATGCTCTTCTACAAATTGAGTGGCTATAGAATTTAGGTCAGGATCTTCATGAACAGTGGTGAAGACACAGTATTTCCATAGTGAATATCGTTGAAAAAATGTCTGGAAAAGAAATTGGCAAATTTTCTAAATTTTCTAAGTTACTAGAATTCTTTTGGTAGAACAACAAATAGCTCTTTTGCAAATAGATTATTCATACACATACTACATATATGCATTTTTATATAATGTATATACCCTGCCAAAGTATTCCACTGTCTTTCATAGGTAGAATGATGCTGAACATTATCTGAAAAGATATAGATCTTTAAAAAGTATTCTCAAGATGATGATGTTGTTGTTCAGTAGCTAAGTTGTGTACGACTCTTTGTGACCCCATGGACTGCATCATGCCAGGCTTCCCTGACTTTCACTGTCTCCCTGAGTTTGCTCAAACTCATGTCCATTGAGTCTGTGATGCCGTTCAAACATCTCATCCTCTGTCACCCTCTTCTCCTCTTGCCCTCAGTCTTTCCCAGTATCAGGGTCTTTTCCAGTGAGTCAGCTCTTCACGTCAGGTGGTCAGAGTACTAAAGCTTCAGCTTCAGCATCTGTTCCTCCAGTGAATATTCAGGGTTGATTTTCTTTAGCAGTGGTTTGATTTCCTTGCATTCCAAGAGACTCTCAAGAGTCTTCTCCAGCATCACAATTCGAAAGCATCAATTCTTCAGCACTCAGCCTTCTTTATGGTCCAACTCTCACATCTGTACATGACTACTGGAAAAACCATAGCTCTAACAATATGGACCTTTTGCAGCAAAGTGACATCTCTGCTTTTTAATACAGTACCTATATTTGTCATAGCTTTACTTCTAAGGAGCAAGCACCTTTTAATTTCATGGAAGCAGTCACTGTCCTCAGTGATTTTGGAGCCCAAGAAAATAAAGTCTGTTACTGTTTCTACTTTTTCCTCATCTATTTGCCATGAAGTGATGGGACTGGATGCCATGATCTTAGTTTTTTGAATGTTGAGTTTTAAGCCAGCTTTTTCACTCTCCTCCTTTGACCCTCATTAAGAGGGTATTTATTTCCCTTCACTTTCTGCCATTAGGGTGCTGTCATCTGCGTATCTGAAAGAAAGAAAGAAAGTGAAGTTGCTCAGTCATGTCTGACTCTTTGCGACCCCATGAACTGTAGCCTACAACGCTCCTCCATCCATGGGATTTTCCAGGCAAGAGTACTGGATTGGGTTGCCATATCCTTCTCCAAGTTGTTGATATTTCTCTCCCAGCAGTCTTGATTCCAGCTTGTGATTCATCCTGGCTGGAATTTTGCATAATGTACTCTGCATATAAGTTAAATAAGCAGAGTTACAGTATACAGCCTTGATACACTCCTTTCCCAATTTTGAACCAGTCTGATGTTCCACGTCTAGTTCAGTTGCTTCTTCACCTGCATACAGGTTTTCTCAGGAGACAGGTTAGATGGTCTGGTATTCTTATCTCTTTAAGAATTTTCCCCAGCTTCTTGTGATCCACACAGTCAAAAGCTTTAGTGTAATCAGTGAAGCAGAAGTAGATTTTTTTTTCTGGAATTCCCTTGGTTTCTCTATGATATAAAAAATGTTGGAAATTTGATTTCTGGTTACTCTGCCTTTCTAAATCCAGCTTGTACATCTGGAAGGTCTCAGTTCATGTATTGCTGAAGCCAAGCTAGGCAATGGAAATGTTAGCCAAACACAGTTCACTTTTGAATGATGAGACTCTTTTTAATTAAGAATTTCAAAGAATCCTTCTTAACACATCAGAGGCATTTGATGCAAAATTTCCAATATTTTCTCCTTTAAATAAAAGCAATATTTTTTCCATGTTATTTTCAAAACCAATGGAATTGCTTTAAAGTTATATCATATAATTATCACAATTTACATAGTTGTTGCTGATACAGATTATTTCTAATTTTATCATGATAAATAATGTTTCTGTTAATATATTTTTTTTAAGATTGTTTTCTACCTTTTGGATCAGTTTTCTTAAGATAGATTTCCAGGAGCAGTATTACTGGCTAAAAGGATATATATTTTGAATTCCTGAAAGTTTATACTCCATAAGCAGTCATTATTCTTTGCATACTCTCAGTACCAACAAAATTGAATTTCAGTGTTTTTAGAGCTCAAAAGATGTAGCAGATTTAAGTGAATGTCTGCTCACTGCATACTCATATTTGTGGACTTTCAGAAGAGGAGCAGCAGAGAAGTTTCAGATCTCTAAAGGCAAATAAGAAAGTCATCTAACTCCACCCAGAATTTCTTTATATCTCTCAATGAAACCCCGAAGAGTTGAATACAATTGAGCAGTGCCTTCAAAATTCTAAATCACAGTGAATTTAAACCTAGAATTCTATACTTGACAAACAAAAATTAAAGGTAGTTGTAGAATGAAGGCATTTTCATAAATAAATATTCAGAAGATAGTAAGATGTGTGCTCGAAAAGGAGGGAATTAAGAAAGATAAATGAATGGACTTACAGAAAACTGCAGTTGTTATACAAAAGAGTAAAAAGATTCTTCAAGATGATACTGGTGGGAGATGCCGAATGGCACTCATCAGGCCTAGAAGGCAAACTAACTAGACTGGAGCAAGTGGCTCAAGAGAGAGACTTATGGAAAGTGTTCATTGTCTTGTGTTTTTCCATTATATAGCTGCTTGATGGTTTTTTATATATTTAAATTATTTTTCATCAACTTGTGAATTTTTAAAAACATGTAGAATAATTAAAAATAAGTGCCACTTACACTTGATGGAATTAATGAAGGTTGTACTGCATGCAGACATGCACACATAAGAGTTTAGAGAAATAGAAAGATATGATAACCAGAAATCAGGAAATACAACAAAAAAGAAAGGCAGAAGTAAGTCTCAGAATGACAGTTGTTTCACAAACCTAGAAAACAACCAGTCTGGAGAGAAGTGTAGATTTCTAATAGGGATAAGTACACGAATAAAAGTATAAAAATGATAAAATAACTGAATGGTAATAAAACCTGTGGAAATTATATTGAAAGTTCATGAGAAGGAATGGAAGAATTAGCAATAAAAAGAAAGCCAAGCAAATTAAAAGCAAAAATGTAATAACTAAGCTTCAGGAACAAAAGCAAGAAAGAACCAGAAGAAGCTGCCATGTATTATCTACCATAAAAGGAAGTTAATAGATAATAAAAAAAGGAGTAAGAGCCTGACTATTTTTTCATAAAAGACATGTCACTTCATGCCTGTCAGGATGGCTATTATCAAAAAGCCAAAAGACAAATGCTGATGAGGATGTGGAAAATTGGAACTCTTGCACAATGTGGGTAGAAATTAAAAATGGAATCAGGGAGCCTGCTTCTTCCAGCTCTGTTTTCCTTTTTCGAGTTTGCTTTGGCAATTCGAGGTCTTTTGTATTTGCATGTGAATTTTACAAATTTTTGTACTAGTTTTGTGAAAAATGCCATTGGTAGTTTGACAGGGGTTGCATGAATATGTAGATCACCTTGAGTAGTATAGTCATTTTAACAGTATTGATTTTTCCAGTCCAAGAACATGGTATATATTTCCCTCTGTTTCTGTCATTTTGATTTCTTTCATCAGTGTCTTACAGTTTTCCCAGTGCAGGTCTTTTGTCTCCTTAGGTAGATTTATCCCTAGGTGTTTTATTTTTCATTTTTATGTGATGGTAATTGGGATTGTTTCCTTAATTTCTGTTTCTGATCTTCCATTGTTAGTGTATAGGAATGAAAGAAATTTCTGTGTATTAATTTTGTGTCCTGTAATTTTACCTGAATTCACTGATGAGCTCTAGTGGTTTTCTGGTGGAATCTTTAGGATTTTCTATGTATAGTATCAAGTTATTTGCAAACAGTGACAGTTGTACTTCTTTGTTTCCAATTTGGAGTTCTTTGATTTCTTTTTGTTATGGAGAACAGTATGGAGGTTCCTTACAAACTAAACATAGAACTACCACATGATTTAGCAATCCCACTCCTGAGCATGCATCCAGAGGAAACCATAATTCAAAAAGATAGATGGGTCCCACTGTTCACTGCAGTGCTGTTTACAATACCCAAGAAATGGAAGCAATGTAAATTTCTATCAACAGATGAATAGATAAAGAAGATGTGGTACATATATACAATGGAATATTACTCACCCATAAAAAGAATGTAATAATGCCATTTGTAGCAACATGGGTGGATTTAGAGATTACCATACTAGGTGATAGCATATTCAAAAGCAGAGACATTACTTTGCCAACTAAGGTCCATCTAGTCAAGGCTATGGTTTTTCCTGTGGTCATGTATGGATGTGAGAGTTGGACTGTGAAGAAGGCTGAGCACTGAAGAATTGATGCTTTTGAACTGCGGTGTTGGAGGAGACTCTTGAGAGTCCCTTGGACTGCAAGAAGATCCAACCAATCCATTCTGAAGGAGATCAGCTCTGGGATTTCTTTGGAAGGAATGATGCTAAAGCTGAAACTCCAGTATTTAGGCCACCTCATGTGAATGGTTGACTCATTGGAAAAGACTCTGATGCTGGGAGGGATTGGGGGCAGGAGGAGAAGGGGACAACAGAGGATGAGATGGCTGGATGGCATCACTAACTCGATGGACATGAGTCTGAGTGAACTCCGGGAGTTGGTGATGGACAGGGAGTGCTGCAATTCATGGGGTCTCAAAGAGTCGGACACGACTGAGTGACTGAACTGAACTGAACTGATACTAGGTGAAGTAAGTTAGACAAAGACAAATATCATATGATATCCCTTAAATGTGGAATCTAAAAGATATAAGTGAACTTATTTAAAAAACAGAAACAACTCACAGACTTTGAAAGTGAACTTATGGTTACCAAAGGGGAAAAGTAGGAGGAAGGGATAAATTAGGAGTTTGAGATTAACACATACATGTTACTATATATAAAATAGATAGTCAACAAGGACCTTCTATATAGTACAGGGAACTCAATTTTCTGTAATAACCTATATGGGAAAAAAATCTGAAAAAGAATGGATATAGGTATATTTATAACTGAATATCTTTGCTGTACAGCAGACACTAACACAACATTATAAATCAAATATATTCCAATATAAAATAAAATTTAAATTTTAAAAAAGGAGCAGCTACTATGGAAAGCAGTAAGGAGTGTCCTCAGAAAGTTAAAAATTGCACTAACTACCATATGATCTGGTAATCCTACAGATTTTTTTCGTGTTTGAGTGTTTATACAAAATAATTGAAATCACAATTTCAAAGAGATGTTAGTAAGCCTGTGTTCCTTGCAGCATAATTCACAATAGCCAATGTGCGGAAGGGCTTCCCTGGTGACTTAGTGATAAAGAATCCTCCTGCAGTGCAGGAACCTTAGGAAACTTGGGTTTGATCACTGGAGAAGGAAGTGACAGCCCATTCCAATATTCTTGCCTGGAGAATCCCATGGACAGAGGAGCCTGGCTAGCTACTGTATATGGGGTCACAAACAGTCAGACACAACTGAAGCAACTTAGCAACACACAATGTGTGGAAACAACCTAAACGCTTATTCAAAGGTGAATGGGTAAAGAAAACAGCATGTATACGTACAATATGATGGTATTCACTCTTAAAAAGGGGGAAATTCTGCAATATGTTAAAATACAGATGAACCTTGAGGATATTATGATAAATGAAATGAGAGTAAAATATTTCAGAGAATGAAAAATACTGCATCACAGAAAGAAGCAGAAGGAAAAATACTGGATCATTTTACTTATATGAGGTGTCTAAAATAATCAAAATTATAAAATCAAAAAGTAGAATGGTTGTTCCAGGTAGGGTAAAATAAAAGAGTTACTAATAGGGCATAAAGTTTCAGTCAAGCAAGATGGATTAGCTCTAAAAATCTCCTGTATAACATCACCCCTATAATCAGCAATAATGTGTTAGTACATGTAAAAATTTAAGAAGGTAGATCTCATGTCAAGTGTTTTTACCACAATCAAATAAAATGCAAGTGTGCTTATTGTTTTACTTGGAAGGTGAATCAAGTATTCTTTAAATGCTACACTAAATTTTTAAGTAAAATTCTTTCTATAAAACAAATTTCATTTCCTAAAACATCTGTTAAGTAAATCAAAATTTTCTTATATTGTTTTGCATAGAGTAATGTTCACCTATATTCATAGATAAATTTTTGTTTGCATCCTTCCATACCTAGAACTCAAGAAATATTGGAAGGTAGGGTCTGTAATGGGAATATTTATAGAGATTATCTAAGACTAGCTTATAAAGTAATAATGTTGTTATTATATTATTGCAGTAAGTATATTAATAGACTTTAACTATAAAACTAATCGTACAACACTTTCATATTGTATTAATAAGTCAAGTTGGCAAAAGCAGGATCATAAGTAACTTCTGGAAAACTCATTCCCATATCTTAAAACGATAATAATGTTCCAGTCTAATTTTAGGTATTTGCATCTGTTGTATCTATAGATGAAGTCATGAGAAAAGGAATATGAAAATAAGGAAACAGCTACAATCTTTCAATATGACACATTTTGAACATAGGAAGATGAAAATGACATGCTTGACCTTAAAGAGCAACGGCTCTTTTTATAGATCATTCTGTTTGTGTTATGAATGTCAATCAAGTACCTCATGAATATATTTCAGCAGCTGTGAAATTTGATTAAAATTTAATGTAGCCTTACTTCTTCCCTAAGTCTGAATGAATTTAGATGGGCAACTATCTGTGAAATTATGATTTTGCTTGTTAATTGCTCATGATCTTTATATGAGAGGAAGTTACTTTTACTTTGTTCTAAAAACTAATGGGGATTATATTAACTTCATGACAATTTTATCACTTTAATATCCCCAGCACAGTGTCAAATAAGAGAGTTATTAATGATAAGTACATTTTATTCAGGAAAGGATGTGTGTTTACACACACATTTCTGAAAATTCATTATTTCCAGAGTACTCTTTAAGTAAGTTGGGACTAAACATGCTAGCTTAATGAATAAAGATACTTTAGAAATTATGAACATTTGTAACTTATATTGAGATCTGAAAAAACACAGTGTTTTTCTTATTTATTATTGGAATGTGTCTAAGGAAAGTCAGTTGTAAAACAATAATAATGGATACAAAATAGTTGTCTTCCCTCATAGTGTTGTAAGCTATGAAATTATTCAGAAAAAGAGATGAAATATATCTTGCATCCTAAGTGGAATCTTGAAATGGTTGGGACCTCTCTTATCTATGATATTCTTTTTACCCTGGGTATATAATTTTAAACCCATTATATTATCATTAAAAGATATTGAACATTATTGGAGTAAAGGAAGTCAGAGGTATCATGTGAATTAAGTCACAAGTATAATTGGATCTCAGTATTTTATTCAGTTAATTCTTTCTGATCTTTATCAGCTATCCACTGTGTGCTGTGTATAAGACTTAGTTCTATTGTTCAAGCTGCTTGGAATCTCCTAAGGATGATAACACATATGTAGAGTTAGAAAACAAGGAATGTATTAATTTTCTATTGCTGTATGAAAATTGTCACACATTTAGAGGCTTAAAACAACACACATTTATTAGCTCATCATTCTATGGGTTATCTTTGGTTCCTCAACAGTAACCAGAGATCAAATTGACAACATCTGTTGGATCATGAAAAAAGCAAGAGAGTTCCAGATATCTACTTCTATTTTGTTGACTATGCCAAAGCCTTTGATTGTGTGGACCACAACAAACTCTGGAAAATTCTTAAAGAGAAGGGAATACCAGACCACCTGACCTGCCTCTTGAGAAATCTGTATGCAGGTGAAGAAGCAACAGTTACAACTGGACATGGAACAACAGACTGGTTCCAAATAGGGAAAGGAGTATGTCAAGGCTGCTTATTTAAGTATTGTCACCCTGCTTATTTAACTTATATGCAGAGTACATCATGAGAAATGCTGGGCTGGATGAAGCACAAGCTGGAATCAAGACTGCTGAGAGAAATATCAATAACCTCAGATACGCAGATGACACCACCTTTATGGCAGAAAGGGAGGAGGAACTGAAAGCCTCTTGATGAAAGTGAAAGAGGAGAGTGAAAAAGTTGGCTTAAAACTCAACATTCAGAAAACGAAGACCATGGCATCTGGTCCCATCACTTCATGGCAAATAGATGGGGAAACAGTGACAGACTTTGTTTTCTTGGGCTCCAAAATCACTGCAGATGGTGACCACAGCCATGAAATTAAAAGACACTTGCTCCTTGAAAGAAAAGTTATGACCAACCTAGAGAGTATATTAAAAAGCAGAGACATTGCTTTGCCAACAAAGGTCCATCTCATCAAGGCTACGGTTTTTCCAATGGTCATGTAAGGATGTGAGAGTTGGACTATAAAGAAAGCTGAGCACTGAAGAATTGATGCTTTTGAACTGTGGTGTTGGAGAAGACTCTTGAGAGTCCCTTGGACTGCAAGATCAGACCAGTCCATCCTAAAGGAAATCGGTCCTAAATATTCATTGGAAGGACTGATGCTGAAGCTGAAACTCCCCAATACTTTGGCCATCTGATGTGAAGAACTGACTCATTGGAAAAGATCCTGATGCTGGGAAAGATTGAGGGCAAGAGGAGAAGGGGATGACAGAGGATGAGATGGTTGGATGGCATCACCGATTCAATGGACATGAGTTTGGGTAAACTCTGGGAGTTGGTGATGGACAGGGAGGCCTGGTGCACTGCAATACATGGGGTCAAAAAGAGTTGGACACAACTGAGCAACTAAACTGAACTGACTGAGTTGTATGGGTTATACTTCCAGGCAGGTTCAGCTGGCTTCTCTATTTACAGTGTCAAAAAACCAAAATCAAGGTATAATGGAAGCTTTGAGGATAATCTACTTCAAAATTCATTTATGTTTTTTAAGATTTCGTGTCTTTGCAGTTTTAATTCTGAGGTGTCAATTTCTTTCCTGTTTTCAGTGGGGGCCCACTTACAACTCCTAGAGACGATCTATATTCCTTGACATGTGAATCCTTCCATCTCAAAATACCAATGGTGCATTAAATCTGTTATTTCACACTTGTATTTGGTCTGGCTTCTACCACTAGTTAGAGGAAACTGACCACATGGTATGTTATTTCTCCCTCATTTTACTTTCAGCCTGTGTTTTGCTTTTGATATAAAGTACCTCTCTTGTAGATAACATGTATTTGCATCATGTATTTTTTTAAAATCTATTCTGCTGATTGGTGTGTTTTAATTGGAATGTTTTATTTATTTATAATTAATGTAACCACTGATAGAAAGGATCAATACCTGGCATTTAGCTATTATTTTCCTTCTCTATATATTTTTGTATTTTCTTTTCCTGTGTTCTAGCATTATTGATTTCTTTTAAAAATTTTATAGTGTACTGTTATTATTCCCTTTTCATTTCTTTTATTAGATTGGTGTAAATGTAATTGCAGTTTCAGAATGTGTTTATTTAAATCATTATAACTAGGCTCAAATGCATCTTTATCAATCAAAATAGGAACCATTACAATCAACACATTTTTTTACAGTGAGAAATATGTTTAAGATTGCTTATTCCTGTAGTATTAAAATCTGTGCTTCTGAATTTGATGACGTGAGCTGGAATCAAGATTGCTGGGAGAAATATCAATAACCTCAGATATACAGATGACACCACTCTTATGGCAGAAAGGGAAGAAAAACTAAAGAGCCTCTTGATGAAAATGAAAGAGGAGAGTGACAAAGTTGGCTTAAAGCTCAACATTCAGAAAGCTAAGATCATGGCATCCAGTCCCATCACTTCATGGCAAATAGATGGGGAAACAATGGAAACAGTGAGATACTTTGTTTTTTGGGCTTCAAAATCACTGCAGATGGTGACTGCAGCCATGAAATTAAAATATGGTTGCTCCTTGAAAGAAAAGTTACAACCAACCTAGACAGCATATTAAAAAGCAGAGACATTGCTTTGTCAACAAAGGTCATTCTCGTCAAAACTATGATTTTTCCAGTAGTCAGGTATGGATGCGAGAGTTGTACCATAAAGAAAGCTGAGTGCTGAAGAATTGATGCTTTTGAACTGTGGTGTTGGAGAAGACTCTTGAGAGTCCCTTGGACTGCAAGAAGATCAAACCAGTCCATCCTAAAGGAAATCAGTCCTGAATATTCATTGGAAGGACTGATGCTGAAGCTGAAACTATAATACTTTGGCCACCTGATGTGAAGAACTGACTCATTTGAAAGACCTTGATGCTGGAAAAGTTTGAAGTGGGGAGGCGAAGGGAACGACAGAGGATGAGATGTTTGGATGGCATCACTGACATTATGGACATGAGTTTGAGCAAGTTCTGGGCGTTGGTGATGGACAGAGAAGCCTAGCGTGTTGCATTCCATGGGTTCAAAAAGAGTCGGACATGCCTGAGTGACTGAACTGAACTGGAAAGCATTTTCTGTGTCCTGCTGGTTGTGGAAGCGTCTTCTCTGCAAAACGTTGTCAAAATGCTTAAATAAGTGTAGTCATTTGGTGAGAGGTCAGGTGAATATGGCAGATGAGGCAAAACATTGTAGCCCCATTCATTGTTCTTGAAGTGTTGGTTGTGCACTGTGGGGTTGGGTATTGTCAAGGAGAAGAGTTGGGCCCTTTCTGTTGACCAATGCTAGCTGCAGGCATTGCAATTTTCAGTGCATCCCATCAATTTGCAGAGCATACTTCTCAAATATAATGGTTTTGCTGGGATTCGGAAAGCTGTTTTGGATCAGATGGTCATTAGACCACCAACAGTGACCATGAACTTTTTAGTAGAAGCTTGGCTTTGGGAAAGGCTTTGGAGCTTCTTCTTAGTCTAAGCACTGAACTGGTCATCACTGGCTGTTGTATAAAATCTACTTTTCATCGCATGTCACAATCCAATCAAGAAATGGTTCATTTTTGTTACATAGAATTAGAGAAGATGACTCTTCAAAATGCTGATTTTTTTAAAATTTTTAGTTGGCTCATGGGGCAACCACTTATCAAGCTTTTCCATCTTTCCAATTTGCTTCAAATGCCAAACTACTGTACAGTGATCAATGTTGAGTTCTTTGGCAACCTCAGTGTAGTTGTAACAGGATTAGCTTTGATGATGGCTCTCAACTGTCAGACAACTTCCAATGGCTGGCTATTGCACTCCTCATCTTCAAGGCTCTTGTCACCTTTGTAAAACTCCTGGAACCATCACGGCACTGTATGTTTGTTACCAGTTCCTGGGCCAACTGTGTTGCTGATGTTGGGAGTTGTCTCCACTGCTTTATGACCCATTTTGAACTCAAATAAGAAAATCACTCAAATTTGCTTTTTGTTTAACATCATGTCCATTGTCTAAAATAAATATAAAATAAACAGCAAGTAACAAGTCATTATAAAAGAAGAAAGTGAGGAATGTGCATAAAATGTATAACATTATCACATATATTTAAAATGTATTCCAATATCAAAGGCAAATTTCACCAATGCAAAAACTGCAATTACCTTGCACCATCCTAATACTGTATCTAATACTGTGCAGATGACACCATCATTATGGCAGAAAGTGAAGAGGAACTAACAAGCCTCTTGATGAAAGTGAAAGAAGAGAGTGAAAAAGTTGGCTTAAAGCTCAACATTCAGAAAACGAAGATCATGGCCTCTGGTCCCATCACTTCATGGAAAATAGATGGGAAAACAGTGGAAACAGTGTCAGACTTTATTTTTGGGGGCTCCAAAATCACTGCACATGGTGACTGCAGCCATGAAATTAAAAGATGCTTACTCCTTGGAAGAAAAGTTATGACGAACCTAGATAGCATATTGAAAAGCAGAGACATTACTTTGCCAACAAAGGTCCGTTTGGTCAAGACTTTTTTTTTTCCAGTTGTCATGTATGGATGTGAGAGTTGGACTGTGAAGAAAGCTGAGCACCGAAGAATTGATGCTTTTGAACTGTGGTGTTGGAGAAGACTCTTGAGAGTCCTTTGGACTGCAAGGAGATCCAACCAGTCCATTCTGAAGGAGATCAACCCTGGGATTTCTTTGGAAGGAATGATGCTAAAGCTGAAGTGCCAGTACTTTGGCCACCTTATGCAAAGAGTTGACTCATTGGAAAAGACTCTGATGCTGGGAGGGATTTGGGGCAGGAGGAGAAGGGGATGACAGAGGATGAGATGGCTGGATGGCATCACTGACTCGATGGACATGAGTCTGGGGGAACTCCGGGAGATGGTGATGGACAGTGAGGCCTGGTGTGCTACGATTCATGGGGTCGCAAAGAGTCAGACATGACTGACCAAATGAACTGAACTGAACTGAATACTGTACTTTAAGTTATTTTAGCAGTTGCTCTGGAATTTGCATTAACATTAAAATAATCTAGCTTCAATTAATACCAGATTAATTTAAATAATAGGAAACTTTACTCAAATATAGCTCCATTTCTTCTCTCTGTTTTTTTTTGTGTATTTCATACAAATTCACATACTTGTGAATAATACTTGTCTATGATTTATACAAATTATGTACATTCTCAGTCAAGTCAGAACAAGTTTGCAATTATTGTATTGTGCATTTGTCTTCTAAATCAGAGGGACCATACGAGATAGAAACAATAAATAAATTAATACTATTTTATAATATTTACCTATGTTGTTACCTTTACTGCTGCTATTTCATTTTTATTTTTTGGTGAGAATTCAGCTTTCTCTCTGGAATCGTTTCATTTCAACCTGAAGAACTTTCTTTGGTATTTCTTGTGGGGCAGATCTGCTAGTGATATGTTCTGTAAGTTTTTTATTATCTGGGAATTATTTAACCTTTCTTTACTTTATGTATATTTTTACTGGTTATATAATATATTTTTAAAATTGTGGCCATAATACTTAACATGAGATTTAACCTTTTAGCAGTTGTTTAAGTGTAAAACAAAATGTTGTTACCTATAGGCACACTGTTGTACATCATATATCTAGAACTTAGTCATCTTGCATAGCTGAAACTGTATAGAAGTTGAATAACAACTCTGCATTTCTCCCTTTCCTCAGCCCCTTGCAACCACAATTCTACATTCTGCTTCTATGAGTTTGAATATTTTAAAAACTGTAGGATCCTTTCTATTGAAGATCTTCATCTTTCTGTGACTGGATGATTTCACTTAGCATGATGTACTTGATGCTTATCCATGTTGTTGTATATTGAATAATTTTCTTCTTTTTTAAACATGCATAATAGTTTACCATACATCTATCTCCTTGCTGAACTTCTCTTTTTGCTAATGCATTATTTTCCTGATGTGTTGAGTATTCTTCTGATGGTTATTTTGAATTATCTTGTAATTCCTATATCTGTTTCATTAGGGTCAGCTTTATCTTATTCCTTTGTTTGGATCATGTTTCCCTATGTCTTCATTCCTTAAGTCTCTATGTTGATGTTGATATTTAAACAGTAGATGAAAACGCCACCTCTCCCAGTCTTCATGGATTGGTCTCATAAAGGAGAAGAACTTCCTCAATCCACCCTGGCAGAGATTTCATAGACCTCTCAAACCCTTGTACTATCAAACTGCAGATTTTGTTCTTAGCAGCCTCCTGGGCTTCTCAAGTGGCTTAGTGGTAAAGAATCCACCTGTCAGTGCAGGAGGCTGGTAAAGCTGTTAAACTGTTAAAACTGTCAAACTGGTAAAGCTATAATTTTCTGTTCATCATGGCTGTGTGGTTTGAGAAACTCCCTCAGAAAAGTACAAACTTTTTCCTTTCTTGTCTCTTGCACATACAGTTTTTCAAGAAGCTCCACTAATTTTGCCTTGCTTTTGGATTCTTTCCAGCACCTTTAAAAATAGTTGCGTTCATATGTTGGAATTTTTAATAGTTTTTCTCCTATAATTGAGAACTAATCTTACTGCATTGTGGTCAGAAAAGATGCTTAGAATCAGAGCAGAAAAATAAATAAAAGGAATCCAAATTGGAAAAGAAGAAGTAAAACTCTCACTGTTTGCAGATGACATGATCCTCTACATAGAAAACCCTAAAGACTCCACCAGGAAATTACTGGAGCTAATCAAAGAATATAGTAAAGTTGCAGGATATAAAATCAAGACACAGAAATCCCTTGCATTCCTGTACACTAATAATGAGAAAATAGAAAGAGAAATTAAGGAAACAATCCCATTCACCATTGCAACAAAAAGAATAAAATACTTAGGAATATATCTACCTAAAGAAACTAAAGACTTATATATAGAAAACTATAAAACACTGGTGAAAGAAATCAAAGAGGACACTAATAGATGGAGAAATATACCTTGTTCATGGATTGGAATAATCAACATAGTGAAAATGAATATACAACCCAAAGCGATCTATAGATTCAATGCAATCCCTATAAAGCTACCAATGATATTTTTCACAGAGCTAGAACAAATAATTTCACAATTTGTATGGAAATACAAAAAAACCTCGAATAGCCAAAGCAATCTTGAGAAAGAAGAATGGAACTGGAGGAATCAACCTGCCTGACTTCAGGCTCTCCTACAAAGCCACAGTCATCAACACAGTATGGTACTGGCACAAAGACAGAAATATAGATCAATGGAACAAAATAGAAAGCCCAGAGATAAACCCACATACCTATGGACACCTTAACTTTGACAAAGGAGACAAGAATATACAATGGAGAAAAGATAATCTCTTTAACAAGTGGTGCTGGGAGAATGGGTCAACCACTTGTAAAAGAATGAAACTAGATCACTTTCTAACACCATACACAAAAATAAACTCCAAATGGATTAAAGATCTAAACGTAAGACCAGAAACTATAAAACTCCTAAAGGAAAACATAGGCAAAACATGCTCTGACATAAATCATAGCAGGATCCTCTATGACCCACCTCCCAGAATATTGGAAATAAAAACAAAAATAAACAAATGGGACCTAATTAAAATTAAAAGCTTCTGCACAACAAAAGAAACTATAAACAAGGTGAAAAGATAGCCTTCGGAATGGGAAAAAATAATAACAAATTAAGCAACTGACAAACAACTAATCTCAAAAATATCCAAGCAACTCCTGCAGCTCAATTCCAGAAAAATAAATGACCCAATCAAAAAATGGGCTGAAGAACTAAATAGACATTCTCCAAAGAAGACATACAGATGGCTAACAAACACATGAAAAAGATGCTCAATATCACTCATTATAAGAAAAATGGAAATCAAAACCACAATGAGGTACCATTTCACGCCAGTCAGAATGGCTGTCATCCAAAAGTCTACAAGCATTAAATGCTGGAGAGGGTGGGGAGAAAAGAGAACCCTTTTACACTGTTGGTGGGAATGCAAACTAGTACTATGGAGAACAGTGTGGAGATTCCTTAAAAAACTGGAAATAGAACTGCCTTGTGACCCAGCAATCCTCCTGCTGGGCATACACATGGAGGAAATTAGAACTGAAAGAGACACGTGTACCCCAATGTTCATTGCAGCACTGTTTATAATAGCCAGGACATGGAAGCAACCTAGATGAATGGATAAGAAAGCAGTGGTACATATACACAATGGAGTATTACTCAGCCATTAAAAAGAATACATTTGAATCAGTTCTAATGAGGTGGATGAAACTGGAGCCTATTATACAGAGTGAAGTAAGCCAGAAAGAAAAACACCAATACAGTATACTAATGCATATATATGGAATTTAGAAAGATGGTAATGATAACCCTGTATGCGAGAGAGCAAAAGAGACACAGATATATAGACCAGTCTTTTGGACTGTGGAGAGGGAGAGGGTGGGATGATTTGGGGGAATGGCATTGAAACATGTATAATATCATATATGAAATGAATCACCAGTCCAGGTTCAATGCAGGATACAGGATGCTTGGGGCTGGTGCACTGGGATGACCCAGAGGGATGGTATGGGGAGGGAGGAGGGAGGGGGGGTTCAGGATTGGGAACACGTGTGCACTTGTGGTGGATTCACGTTGATGAATGGCAAAACCAATACAATATTGTAAAGTAATTAGCCTCCAAATAAAATAAATAAAGTAAAAAATAGTTGCCTTTTATATTGTGTGTTAGTCAGTCAGTCGTGTCTGTCTTCCTGTCACCCCATGGACTATAACCCACCAGGCTCCTCTGTCCATGGAATTCTCCAGGCAAGAATACTGGAGTGATTTACCTTTTCCTTCTTCAGCCTCTTTTAGTCCAGGTTTTATAAGTGTTATCTTCACACAACCACTTTACTCTTCTTCTATCATGGAAATTCTCTCCAATAAATACGTGTCAGAAAAAAGGAGTTTGTGTATAAACTATTTCACTCTAACATTATATATCAGTGAAATTTGAATAGTAAAGAAACATGAAAAATCATATCTATGCATTATTATGCAGTTAATCAGATGATTATGAGGGCTGTGCAAAACAGAAAATGTATGCTATATAATATTAGTTGATTAGAGAGAAATATAGAATTATATCTTCAAGATAGCATGTTAACAATACATAGTTGAGCATGTGGAAAATGGAATCATTTATTTTGAATGTAGGATTATGAGAAGCTTTTTATTCATTCATTCAACAAATATGGTGACTGCTACTAATTAACTCTGTACATAAATAGCTGAAAAAAAATATTGCCATGCTCATGGAACTTAGAATCTTATATAAATGCATATGCAAACAAAAATTTTTATAATGGACAAAATTTGCCAGTGTATAAACTGTGCATTATGTATTGGGGATAGAAAGAAACAGATCTTGAGCATTTAACTCATTTCTTTTTTCTATTTGAAGCTATTATATTTCTTATTCAAATAATAGTATACACACATTTTAGAAAAGAAAAACTATCTATGATGTATATGTAACTTTAGCTGACTTTTCAGGAAAGGTTAAACTTCACAAAGCTGGCTCTGAGTTAGAAAACACAAACCATTTGGGGTCCTTATATATGTATTTTATTAAATATTTATAGCAGAACCAAAAAAGTTAAGCATTTGCATTATAATATGCAGTTTTATACATTAGAACCCTGACATATTATATTCATAGTTTCTGCCTTCTAGATTTTTACAACCTAAAAGTACTGATTTAAGTGAAAGTGATATGAGGCATAGGTTACAGAAAGTATAGTATTTGACAACCAAAACAGATTTATATACATATATAGTCTGCTAAATATGTCCTTTGATTAAACCTAAGCCTTAATCTATGACTTCAGAAGGAAGATATGCCTAAGAATAAGTTGATTCTGAAAATATTAACTTAGAATCAAAGCAGAATTTTACTGCTTGTATTATAGTTGCTAATATACATTTTCTATCATTCTACCCCCCCCCCTTTTTTTTTTCGTGTTAAGCTCACTGAGGGAAAGGGCCATATTGGAGTCATGTTTTTATTCTCTACACAGTTTTTGCATGATGCCTTACACATATGTACATTCAATAAATATTTTATAATTGTTTTTATAAAAATTATATTTATCTACAGGAATATGGAGCAGAAAGGACCTTTTTTTTTATTCTCTTGAAAATATAACCCTATATATTTAAAACCGTTTTAACATCTCTCAGTATTTCACTTGTTTTCTTCTCCTTTCTTCCCCTCTGTCCCTACTTTACACTACAGTCAAATGTCTTATCTTGAAAACTGTGCATATGCAGTGATAATGAGGAGATATTAGTATGAATGACACTGAAAGAAGCAATGAGAGGGCATATGTGAAATAAATCCAAAGTTAATAGATTCTTAAACCAATTCAATACATCTCTCAAGGCTGCTTAAAGGAAAATCCATCTGTAGCTGTTTATGCATTTGTACAGCAACAATTACTTTGATAGAAGAAAGACTTTTAAAAATTATTCTAGACTAACTATAGAGGCTGGACCAATTGGCTTTAAGACCAAAGAATAAAGCCTAGGTTTTTAAAAGTATATCACAAATTGTTTAGTTTAAGCTCAGTCTTGAATGATTTTTGTAGCCTAGTTCATGTTGGGTAGAAATGCTGTATAACTACACTATGTACCAAGTTTGATGTTAGGTGCTGAGGTTTCAACTGGGAAGTAAATTAAATAGTATCTGTCATCATAAAGCTTAGATTCTAGCAATCAGTCATAACTAGCCTAATAATTAACTTTGGTCATAATGATCAATAAAATCTTGCACTTAATGTAGCATAATTAACATAGTATCAGAAATAAACAACAATTCACTTATTCACACTGATACTGCAAAAATCCAAAGAAGTATGCTCAACTGAAAGCTGTTTTTAGAATAATTGTTCTTTAAATTTAATAGTAATAATAACTGCTATTTAATGATTGCCTACCACTTGCCATGCAATACTTTAAGCCATTGACAGGCATGAACTTATTTAATTCTCACAGTAATCCTGGGAGGCATTACTATGATTATCTCTGTTTTACACATGAGGAAACTGAGGCTTATGGAGGTTAATAAGTTGTCCAAAGTCTTTCATCCAGAAAGCAACAGATCTATTGAAATCCAAGTAGGCTAACTACAGGATCAGTTCATTCTGTCACTCCGCAGCTTACCAGGGGTCTAGGATTTGGGACAGAGTCATAGAAGACAACATGAAGGTTATTTTCCAGGCCCATCAAGGACTATTTAAAAATGTTTTAATTCTAGGGGAAACCAAGTTCAAGTGCACATCTGTGTTTATATGAAGGATCAAAGGATAACTATTATAACTTCAGTAAATTCAGTTTATTATTGAGACTTGTGTAAAGTTGATTACAAATAGCATTGCCAATTTATATTATTTCTCTGGTTAAAAAACCTCTCACAATGTTGCAGTGCTTTGATCATTAATTATATATCTAAATACATATTTCTAATTCACTCCATAGATCTATTGTTGAGTGTACTATACCAGAGGCTGGGGATAGGAGGAGTTTAGAGACTAGGGGAGGGTAAAATGAAACTAAAATGCATTTCAATGAGTGCTGAGGCTAGCCCTGTAGCTGTTCTGTTGAAGTATAACTGATTCATGTTTATTATAGATTTTTAAATACATTTTTCAATTTTAGAAGAGTTTTAAATTTATAAAATTATTGCAAAGACTATACAGAAATCTATATGCCCATTCCCTATTTATGTTATACATTCAATTCAGTTCAGTTCAGTCGCTCAGTCATGTCTGACTCTTTGTGACCTCATGAATTGCATCGCGCCAGGCCTCCCTGTCCATCACCAACTCCCAGAGTTCACTCAAACTCATGTCCATTGGGTTGGTGATGCCATCCAGCCATCTCATCCTCTGTCGTCCCCTTCTCCTCCTGCCCCCAATCCTTCCCAGCATCAGAGTCTTTTCCAATGAGTCATCTCTTCGCATGAGGTGGCCAAACTATTGGACTTTCAGCTTCAGCATCAGTCCTTCCAAAGAACACCCAGGACTGATCTCCTTTAGAATGGACTGGTTGGATCTCCTTGCAGTCCAAGGGACTCTCAAGAGTCTTCTCCAACACCACAGTTCAAAAGCATCAATTCTTCGGTGCTCAGCTTTCTTCACAGTCCAACTCTCACATCCATACATGACCACTGGAAAAAACACAGCCTTGACTAGACGGATCTTTGTTGACAAAGTAATATCTCTGCTTTTGAATATACTATCTAGGTTGGTCATAACTTTCCTTCCAAGGAGTGTCTTTTTTTTAATATAAATTTATTTATTTTAATTGGAGGTTAATTACTTTACAATATTGTATTGGTTTTGCCATACATCAACATGAATCTGCCACAGGTATACACGTGTTCCCAATCCTGAACCCCCCTCCGTCCTCCCTCCTCATACCATCCCTCTGGGTCATCCCAGTGCACCAGCCCCAAGCATCCAGTATCATGCATCGAACCTGGACTGGTGATTCATTTCATATATGATATTATACATGTTCCAATGCCATTCTCCCAAATCATCCCACCCTCTCCCTCTCCAACAGAGTCCAAAAGACTGTTCTATACATCTGTGTCTCCTTTGTTGTCTCGCATACAGGGTTATTGTTACTATCTTTCTAAATTCCATATATATGCATTAGTATACTGTATTGGTGTTTTTCTTTCTGGCTTACTTCACTCTGTATAATAGGCTCCAGTTTCATCCACCTCATTAGAACTGATTCAAATGTATTCTTTTTAATGGCTGAGTAATATCCATTGTGTATATGTACCACTGCTTTCTTATCCATTCATCTAGGTTGCTTCCATGTCCTGGCTATTATAAACAGTGCTGCAATGAACATTGGGGTACACGTGTCTCTTTCAGTTCTGGTTTCCTCCGTGTGTATGCCCAGCAGGAGGATTGCTGGGTCACAAGGCAGTTCTATTTCCAGTTTTTTAAGGAATCTCCACACTGTTCTCCATAGTACTAGTTTGCATTCCCACCAACAGTGTAAGAGGGTTCTCTTTTCTCCCCACCCTCTCCAGCATTTAATGCTTGTAGACTTTTGGATGACAGCCATTCTGACTGGCGTGAAATGGTACCTCATTGTGGTTTTGATTTCCATTTCTCTGATAATGAGTGATGTTGAGTATCTTTTTCATATGTTTATTAGCCATCTGTATGTCTTCTTTGGAGAAATGTCTATTTAGTTCTTTGGCCCATTTTTTTGATTGGGTCGTTTATTTTTCTGGAATTGAGCTGCAGGAGTTGCTTGGATATTTTTGAGATTAGTTGTTTGTCAGTTGCTTAATTTGTTATTATTTTCTCCCATTCTGAAGGCTGTCTTTTCACCTTGCTTATAGTAAGTGTCTTTTAATTTCATGGTTGCAATCACCATCTCCAGTGATTTTGGAGCCCAAAAAATAAAGTCTGCCACTCTTTCCACTGTTTCCCCATCTATTTGCCATGAAATGATGGGACCAGATGCCATGATCTTCGTTTTCTGAATGTTGAGCTTTAAGCCAACTTTTTCACTCTCCTCTTTCACTTTCATCAAGAGGCTCTTCTGTTCCTCTTCACTTTCTGCCATAAAGGTGGTGTCATCTGTGTATCTGAGGTTATTGATATTTCTCCCGGCAATCTTGATTCCACCTTGTGCTTCTTCCAGCCCAGCATTTCTCATGATGTACTCTGCATATAAGTTAGATAAGCAGGGTGACAATATACAGCCTTGACGTACTCCTTTTCCTATTTGGAACCAGTCTGTTTTTCCATGTCCAGGTTTAACTGTTGCTTCTTGATCTGCATATAGGTTTCTCAAGAGGCAGGTCAGGTTAGTTTGTCCTATTTATATTATACATTAGTACCGTACATGTGTCACATTTAATGAACCAATACTAATAACATTATTATTGCCTAACATATATATATATATATAGTTTATTCAGAATTCCTCAGTTATTTCCCTATTTTTTTCTGTTCCAAAATTCCATCTAGATTAGCAATTACGTTTAAAAATGATGTTTCTTTAGGCTCCTTTTAGCTTTGAGAGTTTCTTAGACTTGCATTGTTTTTGATGATCTGGATGGTTTTGTGGATTACTAATTATGTCTTTTGTATAATATGCCTCAATTAAGATTTGTCTAGTGTTTTTCTTATGATTAGGTGGGAGTTACTGGTTTTGGGGAGAAAGATAACAGGTGAAATGCCACTTTAATAACATCAGTTCAATTCAGTCACTCAGTCATGTCTGACTCTTTGTGACCCCATGGACTGCAACATGCTAGGCCTCCCTGTCCATCACCAACTCTCTCAAAATCATGTCCATTGAGTCGGTGGTGCCATCCAACCATCTCATCCTCTGTTGTCCCCTTCTCCTCCTGTCTTCAATCTTTCCCAGCTTCAGAGTCTTTTCCAATGAGTCAGTTCTTCACATCAGGTGGCCAAAGTATCAGAGTTTCAACTTCAGTATCAGTCCTTCCAATGGTTATTCAGGACTGATTTCCTTTAGGATTGACCAGTTTGATCTCTCTGTTGTCCAAGGGACTCTCAAGAGTCTCCTCCAACACCACAGTTCAAAAGCATCAATTCATAACCTTACATACTATCAATATGACTTACCACTGTTGGTATTAAACTTGATTACCTGGGTGAGGTAATGTTTGTCAAGTTTATCCTTTGTAAGGTTACTCTGTTTCCCGTTTTCCAAACTGTACCCTTTAGAAAGAAGTCACTATCAACTGCTCACATGTAAAGAGTGAAGTGTTATGCTCCGTTTTGTTGAGAATGGAGTATCTATGTAAGTTACTTAGAATTCTTCTTCAAAGGAGATTTGTCCCTCCTCCTCCCACCCTTATTTATTCAATCACTGATTTATATATAAAAGTATGGTCTTATGGATATTTATTTCATACTTTAGATTATACTCCAATATTTTAATATAGTTTTTAATCTTTTATGCAATATTTATTTTGTTTCTCATTTTCTTCCAGCTGTGGCCATTGTGAACTTTTTCAGTTGGCATCTGTATCCCTTTAACATGCTCCAATTATTTTTAAGCAATTTCTTTCTTTGTGGCACTACAAGGCAGCATGATTTCTTAGGTGGCCTGAAAAGTCTTCAGGATTAAATGAAATTTTCCCAAAACTTTAAACGATCAGTGGAATTTTATGAGATTCAGAAAGATTGTCCATGCAAAGGGGGAAGCATATTCAAAGACAAGATGTGAAAGAACATGGTATCCTTAGAAAAGCAATAATGCTGTATAGCTGCTTGGGATTGTGATCGGAATCAGAAGAGTGATTGGAAAGATAATTTGAAGCTGACTTTTGTTAAGATTCTTCACGTTTAGACTTTATCTTTGAATCTCTAGGTATATAAAACAAAAACATAGAGTCAGTTGAGAGAAATTATTAGAAATTAATATATACATGTTTTAAAGTTAGCAAATGAACAGTGTTAAAAAGAGAATGCCATATCTTCACAGTGAAATTTATCTTCTTGCAACTGAAGCCAGTACTGTCACATTCTGATAACATATCAAAAGTATAAGAAAAATAATTGAGAGGCCAAGACTTTATAACTGCTAAAACAGTATAGACCCAAACTCTCCCAAGTTCATAGCTTTGTGATTCCTACTCTTCAGAGTGGTTATTGATCATGGAACCTATCATTAGAGATGGTGATTGTCTCCAACTCTCTTGATAAATATAAATATTTATAAAAGACATATTTGATAAGACCTATTAAATCATTTGTATAAGCTATTCATTTGATGGGTTTTGTATTAATCTACTCTGGCTGCTATAACAGAATACCATAGGCTGAGTGACTTAATCACCAAGCCTTTAATTCTCATAGTTCTGGAGATTAGAAGTCAAGCTCAAGGTGCCAGCTTGGCATCAGGGTCTTTTTCCTTGCTTACAGACAGCTGTCTTTTCATTGAGTTTTTACCAAAAGCCCCCTCTCTGAGGCGTAAATAGTAGCTTTGGGTTTTGGGGACACAATTCACTCTTTGTTTTGTTGTTTAATCACTAAGCGGTGTCCAGCTCTTTTGCAACCCCGTGGATTGTAGCCCACCAGGCTCCTTCGTCCATGGAATTTCAGAGACAAGAATACTGGAGTGGGTTGGCATTTCCTCCTCCAGGGGATTTTCCACAGATCAAACCCGCATCTCCTGCATTGATAGGCGGATTCTTTACCCCTGAGCCACCTTACCCCTGTTAGAAAGTTATATTCTAACAGAGTTGCAGCTGTCCAAATAGAGTTTGCAAACATTTTAAACACCACTTAATTTTTTTTTTTACCGAGCTCTCTCTTGCTAAAAAAATAAATAAATAATACATTTGTCAAAATTTCAAAACAAATTCTTTTATAGTAGAGCCGAAACATAACTTGTTTAAAAACACATTTAATAGAGGTGACTATTCTTCTTAATTACAACAGATGTTATTAATAAACTTAGCAAATATGGATGTTTTAATATCTCATGAGAGTGCATGACAGTCTGTCTATCCTTGGGGGCCAAAGAAGGAAAACTGGAAGGGTCATAGTTTTGTTTGAACTCACTGTGAGCACATCATCATCCACATTATTTATATCCTTTTTAGGGAATATCATACCTGAAAATATACCTGACCGATTACAGTTTTATAGAAAATTTCTAATTGGAAAAGACAAGTCCACACCACCATAGTGATTTCCCATAACTCATGTGCTTCTTATGCTGTGTAATTTACAATTGCTCTTCTTCTTGAACAGGATTAAAGTCATATGTCATGGGTGATTAGATAGCCCCTTTGTACCCTCAGGTTCAAAGAAATAAATGGGAACAATTTCCCTTTCAATAGACAATGGTGGATAAAGAAGCAAATACACAAGGTCAGCCATAATCAGCCTGCATGGCTGTGGCAGTGCCTGAAACATATACACAGTAATAGACCTGATTAAGAACACCTCTTATTTCTGATTATATTTTCCTCTGGATTATAACACTATACCCTTGGAATTTTCAAAGAAAATAAAGACTTTATAGATTCTTTAAAAAGATTATGATAAAAATAGCAAACTGTCTCATGCTACCATTCAAGATTCAAATTTATTTTTAAAGGTTTTCCATTTCTCTCCTAATGTGTGATATATTTTGGGGAAGGGATTTTATTTGTTTGACATATTCCCTTCTCTGATTCAGTCCCACACAATATAAAAAGAAATATTTTTCAATTAAAGATTGCAGTTAATATAGTGAGCTTTGAAAAGGTCAAAACCTCAGTCTAGGCTTCAACCATAGTGACTTTTACAGAGTTTTATTTCTTTATTATTAACAATATTATGTTTGCTCTTAGGTGTAGTAAAGACAGAATTGGTCAGAGAGATGAAAACAATACAAAATAGTTTAGCTTTCTTATTTTCTTATCAAAAAGCTTTGATAACAGAAAGGATTTCTGGCTTGTTTCTGTGTGTGTGTGTGTTTTCCATATCCAGAAAGAAATTTACCTTGCCAATATGTTATTTGAGATGGCATTGCTTCCTTGGAACAGTACCCAAGAGGAGGGCTGTATCCCTTTTCTAGTAATATAAAACCCACACAGCAGAAAGAAGTCAGTTCATGTACTTTTGAAATAGATTTTAAACTTTGAAAAAATATGAATCTATCAGGATTGATGGTACATATGTGTGTACATTATCTTTGCCTGTGTACTCAAATGGGGCATCTGTATTTAATCTGACAGTATATTTCATGAACATACAAACTGAGCAAGTTTCACATCCGAGGTAATCAAGTTCTCTGTGACAACCTCAGCAATCTTCCTATTTCAGGGTTGGTGACATATCCATCCTCCTGGATAAAGCCCTGACTAATAGATGAGAATGTTAACATCTTTCACTCTTTATATCTATCCAGAGATAATTCAGAGGACAAAGGAGATAGTGTGTGCCACATTAGGGCTTGTTTTGTTCATTCCTTAGACAGTTAAGTGGAGACAGGTGACTATGAAATATGACAAAGCTAATATTTATTTTCAGCAGTAATGTTTTTACTTGAAAGCATTCCTTTGGTGAGGGGATTTCTTACCAGCTCATTTATATAACTTATTTCTATTTCAATGAAAGTTTGTAGTTAGTTATGTGATTATGAGCCACTCCGGGGCTTCTGAGAACATCCTGTCTAAGAAAACAATTTCTAACTGGTCAAGCACCTATTCCCTTTGGAAAAGAATCAGATGGGAAATTCAGTTATTCAAACAGTAGTTTGAAGCTACTGTAGCCTTAGAATTCCTTTTACTGCTGGAATCAATGTATTGAAAGACAAGGGTATTTGGGGATACATGAAGAGTTTTTGTGTTGCTTATTAAGAAAAAATGTAACAGGAGCTACATGAAGATCATAACCATAGTGGTATTGAAAATGCATTCATTTCTTTCCCTTTTCTACTACCTTTTCTGGATTATTTTTTTCCCTTTTGTGTCCTAATTCTACAATGTCTTTTAGGACCAGAGATAGAAATATTAGATGCTAATAGAAATATTAATATTTCTTCATTCTGTATATGGTGAATGAATGCATTTATCCTTTTTCTTCATCCTTTCCATAATTTACAATAATAATACTGAGCTTTGGAATTATTTAGAGGGCATGAAAATAGGACTGTATCAAGAATAACAAATCTCATGTTTTTGGCTTTCACACCACGTGTTGAAAAGAACCTTTCATCAAGGAAACTTTCTTCATTGTTGGAGAGCTTGTTGTGAAGACCATTAAAAAATAGTTCATGTACCCTGTCACACAAAAATCTTTTTTTTTTTTAATTTATTTATTTATTTTTAATTTTTACTTTACAATTCTGTATTGGTTTTGGCATAGATTGACATGAATCCACCACAGGTGTACATGCGTTCCCAAACATGAACCCCCCTCCCACCCCCCTCCCCACAACATCTCTCTGGGTCATCCCCGCGCGTCAGCCCCAAGCGTGTCATATCCTGCATCAGACATAGACTGGCATTTCGATTCTTACATGTTATTATACATGTTTCAATGCCATTCTCTCAAATCATCACACCCTCTCCCTCTCCCTCTGAGTCCAAAACCAATACAGAATTGTAAAGTAAAAATTAAAAATAAATAAATAAATTAAAAAAAAAAAGATTTTTGTGTGACAGGGTACATGAACTATTTTTACATGATGCAGAAAATAAAAGAGGAACATTTAGGATATAGCAGAAAAATATTATATTAGTCAAGCTCTTTGAGGTTGCAAGAAAGAGACACACCTGGTTACTTTCAGTTTTGGAGATTTGTTGTAATATGCAAGAATGATTTCTTTTAAAGACCACTCCATCAACCATGTAGTTTCAGATGTATACCACAATTTATAAAAATTGGAAAATGTAGTCAGTGTTGTCCAAATGGAGAATTTGACTTGAGTTAATAGACTGCTATATCTTATGGAGTAACTTCTGGAGAGTTGGCCTCCTTCATACAGCCCATATACTATTGCTTTCAAATAAAGAGTTGATGCCTAATTTGAGGAGAGCAGAGATGGTTTTAGTGAGATATAGTGTCAAAACTAAGTCATTGCAGCCAATGCATGAGAGAGAACACTGAAACTAATGATAAATCATTAGCAAATGTATACAGTTGTACAAGAATGGTATTAAGTATTGATGATAGTATTTTTTTTCAATTGGAGGATAATTGCTTTACAATGTTGTGTTAGTTTCTGTTATACAACTATGTGAATCAGCTTTAAGCATACAGAGCCTTCCTCCCACTCCTACCACCCCTTCCATGCCACCCCTGACAATAGTATTTTGATCCTGATGAGGTCCATCTCTTTTGTTTCCCCCTGAAGCTATATGTTCTTAGGGTACAAGCTAATATGCATTTCCCCTTAGGACACAATTTGGGAAACTAGTAATTTAACTGGTGATATGTCATTTTGTTGATTTTAAAGTAATATTCAAAAACCTTTCCTCATCCCTAATTGGCTAAAGTATTACAAAACCAAATTACATAATCCCGAAGAAACATAGTCATAGGAATATATGTAATATCATACTGAATTGCCTCATTCTTCTAATTTATCCTACATAATTTAGGTTTTCTTTGTCTTATCCAAGGATACCTCTACCATTTATTATTCAGATAGTTGAAATACGGTATTCCTAAGTAAGATTTTGGAAACTCTGTAGGACAAAGGAGCCATGGGAATCTTGTTTTAGGGTCTATGTTGTTTGGTCATTGCAGGAGTTACACTTTGCAGGATAAGGTATATATTGTTTAGCAGAGAACTAATTTTGATAACTTTCTTCAGAAGGATTTTGGATATTTGCAAGCACTTTGAGGTTTTATATGTATTACCTGGAGCTCATACAGTACAAAGAGATAGCATACTTAAAGGAGGGCTTAATAATTTAGGGCTTATTTGTTTCATAATTTTTAGAAGAAGAGGAAAAAGTAATGGAGTGTGATTCCATATGATTGAAGGATGAAATGATTCAGTGGTTCTGCTACCATTAAAATCTAAATAAAGTTTGAGAATTCCTAAGAATAAGCTAGTTATTATAAAACCAGGTCATCCAGATTATTATTGGATTTTAACACTAAAAGCCTTACATCCTCTAGTTTCTAGTTTTCCAGAGATTGTCTCAGATTTACAACAGAAATTCCATATTTTGGGAACCCCCACAGTCCCAAGGAAACCAGCACTATTGATTACCTCCTCATGAGAAATCTTAGGCCAAAATCACCCAGATAATTAAGCTACTCCCAAATTCCTGACTCACACACAAAAAAATGTTGGTGGCTTTAAACCACTGTGGTTTTTTTTTTTTTTTTAACATTTGTTTATTTATTTTTTGATTGTGCGGGGTCTTCATTGGTGCACCAGCTTTCTCTAGTTGTGACAAGAAGGGGCCACTCTCTAGTTGCTGTGTGTGGGCCTCTCATTGCAGTGGCATGTCTTGTTGCACAGCACAGGCTCTATGGTGAGCAGGCTTCAGTAGTTGTGACATGTGGGTTCAGTAGTTGTAGCTTCCAGCCTCTAGAGCACAAGCTCAATAGTGGCACATGGGCATAGTTGCTCCTTGGCATGTAGGATCTTCTCTAACCAGGGATTGAATCTGTGTCCCCTTCATTGGCAGGTGATTTCTTTATCACTGAGTCACCAGGGAAGCCCTAAACCACTCTGTTTTGTGGTAATTTCTACACATCAACTAATAACTAATACAGTACCCATTTTACAATTGAAGAAGTAGAAGCAGACATTTTAATTTCAGAAAAAAAATATCTTTTAAAGAGTTGCTTAGCCCACATATCTAGTATGAATATAGATTCAGTGTGATTGTGGACCACAATTACATTAAGTTATTTGTGTCAAAGTGATATAAAATTTAAAAATATATATGAACCATCAATAATTCATGTTTTAGCAATGGCCTGAGATTTGAAAGAGAACAACAAGAAAGCATTATTGGTAAACACCAGAAATTTCTGATATCTTCAGAATTTACTAATGAGGAAATTGAATACTCAGCAAAATTTTGAATAAATTAAGATCACTTGCTCTCTGTATGCCATCAATATTTTGAATAACTTGCTCCAGTCAACGCCTTGTCTTCCTTTAGACTGCAGACAATGAACTGGCTTACATATATTTGGGTTTAGTAGGTTTTCACAACAAGCCTCACTGTTGGTATAAGTATTTTGAATAAACCATCAAACATGCTCAAAATAGATATATATTTTAGCAAATAGTCTGTCTTAAGTTGCCCAATAATGAAGGTTTTACTTGCAGCAATATCATTTATTGCATTATTTAAATTCTTTTCTGTTATATACAGAGCTGTCACCAAAGGCCTTCTAGAATTCCAAGAAAAAAAAAACTGCCTTTTAAAGTTGAGTTGTTTGAAAATTGATAGTTTAGCATTTTATATCCCACCAGACTTGTATGAAAATTGTACTTGTTGAGGATAAGTAGAAATAAATCTTTTTTCACACTCAAGTCAGAAGATTTTAAAATTAATGAAGTTTATTGTTTTTTAAAATATATTTTCAGCTAAATATAATCACATTAAGGTCAAATGAAGTTGGACTTTGGATGTGAAATCGAAGACTTTGAACTTTACTTGCATTCCAGCAATTCCTCAATCTTGCTATACCTCAGAATGACCTGCAGACTCCAGGACTCCAACCCAGATTGAATAGCCAAGGTAGGTGTTAATTTTCTTTTTGCTTTTATTTGTTTTTACAGTAACTTGATGACAGGAAAAAAGGAAGACAATTTCAGGAAAATGCACAAGAGGGACTGATAGAATGAGAAGAGACAATCTCTTGAGAGACAGTGGAAGCAGGTATTTTAGATAAGGGTTTTTTAATATGGTTTTAGGCATAAGGTGAGTGCCAAGATTATGATAGTGTCATAATGAAACACTTTGTTACTAATGTCAAACATTTCCACAGAAGTCTGTTTCTCTTTGCTATTTTTGGTTTGGTCTTGTCCTGCTCTTGTGTGCTCTTGCTTTAAAGGCCAGATAATGTTAAATTTACATCTGTATAGAATAAACCACCAGAAATTCAAACAGTTAGAAATGTCATCCTATCAGCCTGGGTTCTGCTTTGAATTATGCCTTTCAGTCAAAGGAAAGCTTGGGCTACCCCTGAGGTTACATTTGATCCTCAAATCTTCCTGTCCCCACCAGAAGAGAGGTTGCAAAGAGAGAAAAATCTTCAAACAATACTTCTGCAAACAACTAACACCTAAACAGAGGAGGGAGGATGAGCATGGTCAGGAGAGAAAAGTCTCATATGAGAGTGCCCATTTATGTACAAAATAATATTACGTATCACTCTTGGAGGTGGAGGTGTTATTAGATGAAAGCACTCTCATTTCATCAAAAGAAGAATAGGCAGCCTCAAACCACCCTGGAGGTATGTCTAAGCGTGTTGATATTAAGTGGCAACTTGCTATTGTATGTGTTCTATCAAATATCCTTGATAGGTGCTCTTTGTACCCAGTCCAATTCTCAAATTTGGGAATATCTGGGAATTGGATTCTGTCACAATAACTGAATTTATTATGTCTTATGTCAGCCACTACATATAAGTTTATAGAGTACACAATTTTGTCTACTGTAAATTCTACTGTAAGACAAAATTGTGTACTCTATAAATTTCTATGCTTTATCCATTCAGTCACCCCCCCCCCAAAAAAAATCAATCTAGAAGATATTTAGAAATGTAAAGAAAGATGTATGTTCTCTCTCTAAAAGCAAATAGAAAGGTAACTTAATAAAAAAAAAAGATGTATTATAAACCAAGTTGTTTTTTGTTTTGTGTTGTTTTCCACAATGCTAGCTGTAGCCCTCCCGTGTATTTGAATGACAACCTACATACACTTTCAGACATGCTCAGAACAAACATTGGCATGATAATCAGACTAGGCATCTCTGCTGGGAAAAGAAAGGCTACAATACTGGTCACCAGAAGGAAGGTCAAAACATCTCTTGTGGTTATGGGAGGAAAGATCATAAAATATTAACTTTACCATTTGCAACATTGTACACTGAATTTTCTCACACATCTGTCCTTGGGTTCTGGAGTTACTGCAATAATTACATCTGTGAATCAACTGAAGTAAATGTTAAAAATAATACAAATAATGACAGTAGCAAGAGCAGCAGCTGACAGGTTATTGAAAACCTGTTTGGTGTCAACTACCTTTGGAATTGACAAAGTTCTGTGAGGCAGGAAGTTTTGTCTGATTACTGCTATATTCTCAGTACCTAGAACCATGCCTATGACTACAGTATGGGTTCACTATAACTAGTGTGGTTGAACAAATAATGAACTACTACATTCCAGTCATCATTTTTTTTTTAATCAAAAAGCAAACAAGACAAATAAGGTATTTGCCTTCATAGAGTGTATAGCCTAGTGGATTATTTTCCATTGAATATATATACACACATGAACATGTAACTGAGAAATATCACATAAGGGTAAAGACTTTAAAGTTTGTACATTTAATCATTTTTTAAGTTCTTTTGCTATTTTTTTAAATTTTAATTTTATTGGAATATAGTTGATTTCCAGTGTGTAAGTTTCAGGTATACAGCCAAGTGATTCAGTTATACATATACATATATTCTTTTTTAGATTCTTTTCTTACATAGGTTATCACAGAATATTGGCTAGAGTTCCCTGTGGTATACTGTAGGTCCTTGTTGGTCATCTATCTTATATGCAGTGGTGTATGTTTGTTCATCCCAAGCTCCTGAATATTCCCCCCCACACACAAATGTTTCCTTTTTGGTAACCATAAGTTTCTTTTCAATATCTGTAAGTCTGTTTTATAAATCTGTTCATTTATATCATTATCTATATAAGAGTTATATCCACATAAGTGTTATATCATATGTTTGATATCTGTCTTTCTCTGACTTACTTCACTAGTAAGTCACTAGGTCCAGCCATGTTGCTACAAATGACATTATTTCATTCTTTTTATGGCTGAGTAGTATTCCATTGTGTGTGTGTGTGTGTGTGTGTGTGTGTGTGTATAAAACCTCTTCTTTAGCAATTCATCTATTGATGGACATTTAGGTTTCTCCCATGACCTGGCTATTGTAAACAGTGCTTCAGTGAACATTGGGGTGCATACCTTTCATATTATGGTTTTCTCTGGATGTATGCCTAGGAGTGGGATTGCTGTACCATATGGTAGTTTTCATTTTACTTTTTAAAAGAACCTCTGTACTGCTCCCCATAGTAGTTATACCAATTTACATTTACACCAACATTGTAAGGGGTTTCCCTGATGGTTCAGACAGTAAAAAATCCACCTGAAATGTGGGAGACCTGGGTTTGATTCCTGAGTCCAGAAGATCCCTCAGATCTTTAATTGGATGATAATTGCTTTACAGTGTTGTGTTGGTTTTGTTGTTAAAACTATGAGAATCAGCCATAAGGATATATATATCCCCTCCCTCTTGAGCCTTCCTCCCACCCTACCCCCTTCCCACCCTTGTGATGATGGCTATTTTGACTGGTGTGAGGTGATACCTCATTGTAGTTTTGATTTGATTTGCATTTCTCTGATAATTAATGGTGTTGACCATCTTCTCACGTGCTCTTTGGCCATCTTTATGTTTTCTTAGGAGAAATTTCTCAGATCTTCTGTCCGTTAATTTTTTAGAAAATATTGAGCTGTTTTTATATTTTGGAGAGTAATCCCTTGTTGGCTGCTTTATCTGCAAATATTTTCTCCCATTTTGTGGATTGCATTTTTGTTTTGTCTGTGCTTTCCTTTGCTGTGCAGAAGCTTTTAAGTTTAGTTAGGTCCCATTTGTTTATTTTTGTTTTTATTTTTATTACTCTAGAGGTGGATCAAAAAAGAGCTTACATGTCACAGAGAGTTCTGCCTATCTTTTCCTCTAAGAGTTTTTTTTTATAGTATCTGGCCTTATATTTAGGTCTTTAATCCACTTAGAGTTTATTTTTTGTGTAAGGTGTTATGGCGTGTTCTAATTTCATTCTCTTACATATAACTATCCAGTTTTCCCAGAAGCACTTATTGAAGAGACTGTCTTTTCTCCATTGTATATTTTTGCCCCCTTTGTATAGAGTAATTGGCCATAAGTTCAATTCAGCCACTCAGTCATGTCTGACTCTTTGCGACCCCATGAACTGCAGCACACCAGGCTTCCCTGTCCATCACCAACTCTCAGAGTTTCCTCAAACTCATGTCCATTGAGTCAGTGATGCCATCCAACCATCTCATCCTCTGTTGTCCCCTTCTACTCCTGCCCTCAATCTTTCCCACTATCAAGGTCTTTTCAAATGAGTCAGCTCTTCACATCAGGTGGCCAAAGTATTGGAGTTTCAGCTTCAATATCAGTCCTTCCAATGAAAACCCAGAACTGATCTCCTTTAGGATGGACTGGTTGGATCTCCTTGCAGTCCATGACCATAAGTACATGGGTTTATTTCTGGGCTTGCTGTCCTGTTCCACTGATCTATATTAAAATTTAATTATTGTGCCTTTTTCCCTATTAGGATGTAAGTTTCACGTGAACTGGAACTCGTCTGTCTTCTTCACTATATCCTTTAATGCCTAGAACAATATCCTGCATATGATACTCAATAAAGAGTTAAACTTTTGATCATTCTGCCTACACTTGGTTTACATTCCTTGGGCATTTATTTACTTTGAAAAGGGGGAGCTTACACTGAATCTCCAGTACTTTAGTTTAAAGATGTCTGAGTAAAAGTCACAGAGAAAGGACTGAAAGATAGGAAGGAGAAACCAATAAAGAATATTTCCTAAAAGCAACTGGAAATGACAAAATCACAAAAAATGGAGAACAGATTAGAGGTTTCCAAAGGTTAGGAGCAGGGTGGAATGAAATAAAGTGAGGATAGCTATAACAAGGCAAGTCAAGGATCCTTGTGGTAAGGGAATTGTTTTTTGTGTTGATTGTGTCAATGCCAATGTGTATCCTGGTTGTGATACTGTACTGTAGTTTTCCAAGATGCTGCCATTGGGAGAAACTGATTAAATGATACATAGATCTCTCCATATTATTTCTTATAATTGCATGTGAGTCTACAATTACCTCAAAATAAAGCGTTTAGTTTAAAAAGTCACTGTTACTGTGTCAGAAATAATGCACTTAGAATATTTAGATACTTAAAATACAGATGGAAATTTTGCTCCCCCATAAAAGGCTCACTTCTAACTTTAGTTTCCAAGGATTGATAGAGACATCTCAGAGTCGCAAGCCAGCAATTACTGACAGAAGACAAAGTTGTAAGCTACACAAATGTATGTGTTTTACCATCTCTATTGCCATGAAAAATATTTCTAAAATCCAAAATGTCATGTTTTCAAGTTATTCTCAAAGCTGCTGGCAGTTGTAGCTGTTTGTAACATTGATTCTCAGTCTGGAATGTATGCTGAACAACTTGAACATAACTCTGGGATTTGGCATATAGGTCTGTTTGCTCTTTTCAATGATTTTGGATGACATCCAGACAAATTTATAAACATAATATTCAGAGCATACGTCTTTTCTTTCCCAGCCTTATCCCAAGACATAAGTCACTTCCATGGGTGTGTGCTTGGGTACTTTTCCCCCTCTTATTTTAAGCAAGAAAGCAAGAGTAAAAAAAAAAATACACACACACACACACACACCCCCTTCTGGATCATCACTTATATGAAAACTGTATGGAAAAGGAAGATCAGTTTTTAAATAACAGCCTAGTATGTGAGTCTCCCAGCATTGCAGTCTCCAACTTCTTGGCAGCAACATTTCATGTTTGTTTGGTATCATAGGTAAACAGTACTTAAATATAAATATACATCAAATCTGGTACTGATATTAAGTCCAAATTCTTAACTTCTTTGAAATCTGATGTAAAGGTTACAGACTAACTCCTCGAGCTTCTGGTGTTACCTGACATCAACTCACTTGAAAAACAGCATGTCTGTATATACAGTGTGGTCACTATAAATAGTGTGTGAAAAATGTTTGACTTTATGAACTTGTAAAACTATCACAGTTTGTAAATATTTAAATCTATTCTACTTTTGTGTTATTTACAAGCTTCTATTCATAGATTGCTTCTAATGCTTATAAAAAACTATTCATTATTGTTAAAGTGCTTCAATGTCATGGACTCTAGAATTCTTTTCTACTTGATACTTAATATAGCACATTTAATAATTTTATAAACTGTTATAGCACCTGAAATACAAATTATCCCCTTGATAATTATGTGTTTTTATTTGTATATACTTGTCTGATAACTGTTATGTCTTTAAAACCTAATTTTCCAAATAGAAATCTATGTTCAATATAAACATATGTAACACATAGAGAACAAGATAGTCATATTTTCATTCAGAAAAGACAGCTATTTAGCTTTTTAGTCAAAAAAAGCTTTTAATCTAGTCAAAGTTTGACTAGCTTTTAGTCTAGTCAAAGCTATGATTTTTTCAATGGTCATGTATAGATGTGAGAGTTGGATCATAAAGAAAGCTGAGTTCTGAAGAATTGATGATTTTGAACTGTGATATCAGGGAAGACTCTTGAGAGTCCCTTGGACTGTAAGGTGATCAAACCAGTCAATCCTAACTGAAATCAGTCTTGATTATTCATTGGAAGGACTGATGCTGAAGCTGAAACTCTAATACTTTGTCCACCTGATGTGAAGAACTGACTCATTGGAAAAGACCCTGATGCTGAGAAAGATTGAAGGCAGGAGGAGAAGGGGATGACAGAGGATGAGATGGTTGGGTGGCATCACCAACTCAATGAACATGAGTTTGAGAACCTCTGGGAGTTGGTGATGGACAGGGAAGCCTGGCATGCTGCAGTCCATGAGGTTACAAACTGAGTGACTGGACACAACTGAGTGACTAAACTGTGCTGATTTAGCTTTTTAGTGATTGTGTTCATACATATATGTTCACATGGTTTATGTATTTCATTTCATTTCATTTTTTACAATACGATAGTTTCTAATACATACATAAGGGAGACATGTATTTTTTAAATTTATTTATTTGTTTTTGAATATGCTGGGTCTTTGTTGCTATGTGGGCTTTTATTTCAGAGAGCATGGGCTACTCTCTAGTTGCAGTGCATGTGCTTCTCATTGTGGTGTAGCTTCTCTTGTTGTGGAGTGTGGGCTATAGGGCACACAGGCTTCAGCAGTTACAGCTCCTGGGCTCTAGAGCACAGGCTTAGTAGTTGTGGCACAGGGGCTTAGTTGCTCCATGGCATGTAGAATCTTCCGGGATCAAGGGTTGAACCCATGTTACCAGCATTGGCAGGTGGATTCTTTACCACTTAGTCACCAGAGAAACCTCTGCATTTTTAATTAAATCAATTGGGTTTTTTTTTTTTTTTTGACTTTCACTTTCTAACTATGTGAGTTTTGGATAATTCATATAACCTCTCTGATCTTTATTTCCATATCTGTTAAGTTAGTATGATAATACCATATACTTCTCCAATTTATTATGAACAATAAATGAAATAATCCATGTAACATTCTCATAATACCTGGCTTTCAGTGAGTGCTCAATGACTATTAGCTATAGTTGTTGATACTATCAGTACTAATACCAACACCACCACCACCAATATTACATACTTTTCTGTTCTGTAATTATTGTCTTTAAGTTTATTACAATAAGCTTTTATACAGGATATTAGGACTCTATTAAAACATAATTTAATATGCATCCATTTCATTAGCTTTATCATTCTTAAAAATATGTTTTATAAAACAATAATTTGTTGAACATCTTTGGGAGTAAAACTTATTTTAAACTATCTTTTCTATACTATATTTTTCTTTGAGAATAACCCACTACCAATTCCATCAAGTGGTCATCCCAAGTATTTTAATTCAGTGCTGAGTTATATAAATTTTTATTACCTGGCCTTGGGAATCTAAATTATTTTTTATACAGGGTAAATAATTCTATATTCCATCTATTAAACAAATCCAGTAGAACCAACTTAACTTATAAAAACGTAATTGTATGCAGTTATGTTGTTGTTGTTCAGTCGCTAATTTGTGTCCGATTCTTTGCAGCCTCATGGACTGCGGCACACCAGGCTTCCCTGTCTTTCACTTTCTCCCATGGTTTTCTCATGTTCATGTCCATTGAGTTGGTGATGCCATCCAACCATCTCATCCTCTGTCACCTCCTTTTCTTCCTGCCCTCAATCTTTCCCATCATCAGGGTGTTTTCCAATGAGTCAGCTCTTCACATCAGGTGGCCAAACTATTGGAACTTTAGCATTGAAAGGTTGTTGCTGAACAAAAAGACACCAGGATTCTTGGCCTCTGGAGGAGAAAAATTCAGTCCAGGGCCAAAGACGAGGCTTGATTGCTCAGAGCTTTTGTGTAATAAAGTTTTATTAAAGTATAAAGGAGATAGAGAAAGTTTCTGATATAGGCATCAGAAGGGAGCAGAAAGAGTACTCCCCTGCTAGTCTTCAGCTGTATGTTATATAGTCACTAGCAGTCTGTTAATGAAAGAAAGGAATGCCTTAAAACTTAGAATGGCACCAGGCCTCTCATCCATAAGATGCATTTTGGGATAATCTTGGCACCAGATGATTCATCCCGGGCCATAAAATGATTGACTTGAATCTTGTAGAAGGGCAGATCACCATACAAATAGTTTCGTTTACATATATTAGAGGAACAGTGTCTGAATATAACATACTGGTTTGTCAAATAGATTCTGAGCCATTAGGTGGAGCCACTTGAAGACAGTCTGGGGTAAATGTATAGTACATTAACATAGCTTAAGACAAACATTTCCATAAGAAAAATGCATAGGTTAACTCAAGGTTTGAGAAGTTAACTTCAAGTGAAACCAGGTTTCATTATGGCAACACAGTATTTTAAGAGAAACCTCCTTTTAAATTTGTATAGAGAAGGAAAAAAATATCACTAGTTTGTTTCCTCCTGCCGTTTAAGAGAGATAAAAATTTCTGACACTTGCAGGCTATTTCCTCCGTTTGGAGACCCCTGGCCTTCCTGTTACCCTCTCAGCATCTGTTCTTCCAATATTCAGGATTGATTTCCTTTAATATTGACTGATTTGATCTCCTTGTTGTCCAAGGGACTCTCAAGAGTCTTCTCCAGCACCACAGTTCGAAAGTGTCAGTTCTTCATTGCTCATCTTTCTTTATGGTCCAACTCTCACATCTGTATATGACTATTGGAAAAACCATAGCTTTGATTATGCATGTGTGCCTGCTAAGTCGCTTCAGTCATGTCCGACTCTTCGTGACCATATGGACCATAACCCGCCAGGTTCCTCTGCCCATGGTATTCTCCAGGCAAGAATACAGGAGTGGGTTTCCATGCATTCCTCCAGGTGATCGTTCCAACCCAGGGACCGAACCCATGTCTATTATGTCTCCCAGATTGGCAGGCTGTGCTTTTTACCACTAGTGCCACCTGGGAAGATAGCTTTGACTATACAGACAATTATACAATTACGAGCTTGATGTTTATTTTCATGCTTGCATGCACATATATATCTTATTTTATATACTGATCACTCTATGTATTTCTACCTATCTATTGATTCATATAATAACACAGGCATCTTCATAGTCACATGGACTCAATAGTTACTGGCAGTAGGATTACATCTAGAATATTAAAGGAAAATCTTTAATCTATTAAAAATCTCATCATTCTAAGCTATTTTATATTGTTAGATGACATTTTGGAATTAGGCTATAGCTGGTAGCAGTGATGGAAAGAAACAATGAAAAGAGAAAATGATTGGTAAAGCTGCTAATGAACTGATTTGACACTGTGTTTAGCACACAGAGTTCATTATAAACTTGTAGATGACAGACATTTAGACTATTCTGAATGACAATATTAAGAAAGAAACTAAAGCAGAGTCTGTAGCTGATACTGCAAAAGTCATCTACAGTATTGAAAAGGTTACGTGTGATTTGCAAGACTGCACATTTCTTGATGAACTGAGGATACATATGTAAGTTTGTGTAACATGGAATTTTAATGATATAGCTAAAACTCTTATTGGAAGGAAACATATTTGACAAATGGTTTCTAGCATGTAAAAAAAAATCTGAACATTAAAATAATAAATTCCTAAATTAAATGTGTTATTTAATATTTATTATAATACATAAAGAGACAAATAAGAATTATTTTTAAGTTGTGGAGGGGAGTTAATGAACTCTCTAAAGTATTGAAGTTGCACAATGGAAACAAGGTGAGCCTTCTAAACATCTAGTTTTAAGAAGAAATAAAAGAATGGCTAATGCTGTCAAAATCCATGCCAAAACTATTCTCATTAAACAAAACACCTGCAAATTTTAGTAAAATTAGATGTCTTCTATAACTGTGTGCCACAATATATGGGGAAAACTGGCCAAATACTGAAAACTCAGAGGATATCAAGAAACACATGTAGGAAGAGTCTGCAGCTATGAATTTCAAAGTGGTATTGCTAAATATGTCAATCTCTTGTTTAGAAAGGCAAGTATGGGCATTTACAGAGTTACCTCTGCATATTTCTTGTATTTCATTAGGCATTGAAAGGATCCAGGCTTGGGAGTTCCCTGGTGGCCTAGTGGTTAGGATTCTGGGCTTTCACTGCTATGGCCCAGGTTCAATCCCTGGTTGGGGAACTGATATCCCATGAGCCACATAACCTTGTTAATAATAATAATAATAATAATAATAATAAAAGGAAGCTTGAAAGTGAAAGTGTTAGTCACTTAGTCATGTCCAACTCTTTGTGACCTTATGGACTATAGCCTGCCAGGTTCCTCTGTCCATGGGATTCTCCAGGTAAAAGTACTGGAGTGGGTTGCCATGCCCTCCTCCAGGGGATCTTCCCGACCCATGGATTGAATCTGGGTTCCTGAATTGCAGACAGATTCTTTACTGTCTGAGCCACTAGGGAAGCCCGGTTGAGACTTACTGAAGTATTAAACAGGAAGTAGTCTATGGCTGGTTGGGGAGAAATAGAGATTTCAATAACACACACAACTCTGTGTCATAAGTAAAATAATACTATACTAGCTCCTTTGCCACATAACCCCCTGTAAACTGCTGGTACATAGATAACTTGGTTTATTTGAAGATAAATAATTGCTAATGAGGAATCAGCAAAAGATCTACAAAAATATGCCATGAAAAAATATAGGCATACCTTGAAGATACTGTGCATTCACTTCCAGATCACCACAATAAAGCAAGAGTTTCCCAGTGCATATAAAAGTTATGTTTACTGTAGTCTCTTAAGTGTGGATAGCATTATGTCTTAAAAAACAATGCATATCCATTAATTTTAAAAATGATTCTATTGCTAAAAGAAAAAATGCTAGCCACCATCTGAGCCTTCAGGGAATCTTAATCTTTTTGCTGGTAGCATGTCTTGCCTTGATGTTGACGGCTACTGACTGATCAGGGTGGCTATTGCTAGTGGTTGGAGTGGCTGTGGCAATTTCTTAAGATGAGACAACAATGAAGTTTGCTTCATGATTGTCTCCTCCTTTCACAAATGATTTCTCTGTAGAACATAATGCTGTTTAATAGCATTTTACCCACAGTAGAACTTCTTTCAGAATGGGGGTCAACCTTCTCAAACACTGCTACTGCTTTGTCAACTAAGATTTTGTAACATTATAAATCCTTTGTTGTCATTTCCACAGTCTTCACAACATCCTCATCAGGTGTAAATACAGTCACAAGAAATAATTTTCTTTGCTCATCCATAAGAAGCAATTCCTCATTCATTCAGGTTTTATCATGAGATTGCAGCAATTAATTCACATCTTCAGGCTCCACTTCTGATTCTAATTCTCTTCTTATTTCCACACCATCTGCAGTTAACCTCCTCCACTGAAGTTTTGAACCCCTCAAAGTCAATCATGGGGGCTGGAATCAACTTTCTGCAAACTCCTGTTAATGGTGATATTTTGACCTCTTCCTGTGAATCACAAGGGTTCCTAATGGCATCTAGGATGATGAATGATTTCCAGAAGATTTTCAATTTGCTTTACCCAGATATATGAAAGTAATCCCTATCTATGGCAGCTATAGCATTTATTAAACTTATTTCTTAAATAATAAGACTTGAAAATCAAAATGACTCCCTGATCCATGGGCTGCAGAATGGATGTTGTATTCCAGGCATGTAAAGAACATTAATCTCTTTGTCCACCTCCATCAGAGATCTTGGGTGACCACATGCATTGTCAATGATCAGTAATATTTTTGAAAGGAATCATTTTTTTTTCTTATCTATAGGTGTTAACAGTGGGCTCAAAATATTCACTAAGCCATGCTGTCAATAGACATGCTGTTGTCCCAGCTTTTTCTTCCATTTCTAAATCACAGGCAGAGTAGATTTAGCATAACTCTTAAGGCCCCTAGGATTCAGAATGGTAAATGAGCATTGGCTTCAACCTAAAGTCACCAGCTCCACTGGCCCCTAACAAGAGAGTCAGCCTGTCTTTTGAAGCTTCTAAGAAAGGCGTTGACTACTTCTCTTGAGCTGTGAAAATCCTAGATGGCATTTTCTTCCAATAGAAGGCTGTTTTGTCCCCACTGAAAATCTGTTGTTTAGTGTAGCCACTTTTGTTAATTATCTTAGCTAGATCTTTTGGATAACTTTCTGCAGCTTCTACATCAGCACTTGCTGCATCACCTTGCACTTTTATGTGATGGGAAATGCTTCTTTCCTTAAACCCTATGAACCAACCTCTGCTACTTAAAACTTTTCTTCTGCAGCTTCCTCACTTCTCACAGCCATCATGGAATTGAACAGTTAAGACCTTGCTCTAGATAGGACTTCGGCTTAAGGGAATGTTGTGGCTGGTTTGATCTTCTATCCAGACCAATAAAACTGTCTTTATATCAGAAATTGGGCTATTTTTCTTTCCTATCACTCATATTTTCATTGAAGTATCACTTTTAATTTCCTTCATGAACTTTTCCTTTGTATTCACAACTTGGATAATTCTTTGGAAATGTTAATGAAAACAACAAGGAGATATCACCTCACAATGGTCAGAATGACCATCATCAAAATGTCTACAAAGCATAAATGCTGGAGAGGGTGTGGAGAAGAGGGAACTCTTCTACATTGTTGGTGGGAATGTAAATTAGTATAGCCACTATGGAGAACAGGATGGTGGTTCCTTAAAAAACTAGAACTACAGCTGCCATATGATTTTGTAACCCCACTCTTGGGCACATATCCAGAGGAAACCATAATTTGAAAAGGTACATGCATGCCAATGTTCATTGCAATGCTCTTTACAGTAGCCAAGACATGGAAGCAACCTTTATGTCCATCGATAGATGAATGGATAAAGAAGGAGTGTGTGTGTGTACGTGTTTATCTTTCCAAAAAATGCAGCTCTTGGTTTCATTGATTTTTTTTGAAAGTTATATTTCCATTTTCATTTGGCTTAAAATATTTTCTGATTTCCTCTTTGATTTCATCATTGACCCTCTCCCCTCTTTTTAGTTGCAACATGCTATTTTGGCTTGATGTGTTTGTGCTTTTCCCATTTTTATTTCAATCAGTCTCCCTCTGTCTTTTGACTGGAATATTTAGTCTATTGACATTTAAAGTAGTTATTGATAAGTATGTACTTATAGCCATTTTATTGTTTTCCACTTGTTGTTCTTTTAATTCTTCTCTGTTCATTTCTTCTTTTTGTTTCTATTTGATGTGGGAGTCAGTCACATCTTTCCTCAGAGTGTACTGACGTTATCACTGTGGTAGACAGTGGGTCTGGAGATGGAGGAGTTAGATCCTGTGCAGGGTGTGAGGTGTGACTTCCTTTCTGCTCAGTCATCATCATCTCCCCATCAGGGCTGAGGTCTGATCCCAAGTTATTGGAGCAGAAACTCCCAATGTCAACCTCTAGCTGGCACTGTTTGTTTTTTTTTTTTTTTAAATGTGTGTTTTTCCTTGTCTCTGTACCAGGATTTTTGCTCTGAAGAAGGGGAACACTGAAGTAAGTAGGACTCCTATGCTTACATAGATCTGATCCTCTGCCTGTGTCAGCATCTGTTGTTGTTGTTGTTCAGTCACTCAGTCATGCCTGACTCTTTGCAAACCCATGGACTGCAGCTCACCAGGCTTCCATGCCCATCACCATTTCCCGGAGTTTGCTCAAACTCATGTCCATTGAGTTGGTAATGTCATCCAACCATATCATCCTCCCTTGCCCCATGCTCCTCCTGCCTTCAATCTTTTCCAGCATCAGGGTCTTTTCCAATGAGCTGGCTGTTCCCATCAGGTGGCCAATTTGGCATCTGTGGCTCCAATCAGATGTGGCCCATGGTTGCATCTTTTCCCTGATGGTGACCACTCCAGAGATAGTGCTTTACTGTGGCATGGAGTGAATAGTGAATGGAAGAAAAGCTATGACCAACTTAGACAACATATTAAAAAGCAGAGACATTACTTTACCAACAAAGGTCCATGTAGTCATGTTTTTCCAGTAGTCATGTATAGATGTGAGAGTTGGACTATAGAGAAAGCCGAGTGCTGAAGAATTGGTGCTTTTGAGCTGTGGTGTTGGAGAAGACTCTTGAGAGTCCCTTGGACAGCAAAGAGATCCAACCAGTCCATCCTAAAGGAAATCAGTCCTGAATATGCATTGGAAGGACTGATGCTGAAGCTGAAACTCCAATACTTTGGCCACCTGATTCAAAGAACTAACTCATTGGAAAAGATCCTGATGCTGGGAAAGATTGAAGGCAGGAGGAGAAGGGGACAGCAGGGGATGAGATGGTTGGATAGTATCACCAATGTGATGGACATGAGTTTGAGTAGGCTTCGGGAGTTGGTGATGGACAGGGAAGCTTGGCATGCTGCAGTCCATGGGGTTGCAAAGAGTAAGACATGACTGAGTAACTGAGCTGAACTGAATTTGCTTGTCTTTGGCTGGGGGAGAGAGTAAGGCTGTCACAGGAAACCTAGAAGCTGTGCTGCCATCAGAATTCAGGCTGCTTCTGGGGTGCCACTTGAGTAAGCACCAGCCATGGCCATCACTGCCCAACCTGGGCTCTGTTCCAGGATTCACTTGCTTCTTCCTTCCAAGGTTGAGTCTTTTCCTAGGTCTTGGAAGCCCTGCATCCAATGCTGCCCTGTGGCTTGGAGTGATCAGGACCAAGGTGCATACTTGGTTTGGGCAATGGAGCTCAGTGTGGTGAAGCAGTTGTGGGGAAACCTAGCAACCACTAGGGCAGACCTCTCTCAGTCCTGCCTGTTAGTCATTCAGTTGCGTCCAACTCTTTACAACCCCATGGACTGTAGCCAGGCTCCTCTGTCCATGGGATTTCCCAGGCAAGAATACTGGAGTGGGTAGCCATTCCCTTTTCCAGAGGATCTCCCTGCACCAGGGGTCAAACTGGGTCTTCTGCATTGCTGGCAGATTCTATAACGTCTGAGCCATCAGGGAAGTCCTGCCTGGGGGCAGGCTAACATCTGCATGAGTAGAGTCTATGCTTTTCAGCGTTTTTACCTGTCCCAGCATTTCTCCAGTCTGCCCGGGGGGCAGGGGGGGAATTTGTCTTCTATGTATAGAACTCGAGGACTGAGTCACCCAGTCTGTAGCTTAACCTGCTCACTCTCCAGTGTGGCTGTCTGCCCCTTTCGATCTATCTTTTCCTTTGAGACCCCTCCCAGGGGCAAAGGTCGGAATCCAGTAACTTTTTCTTCTCATCCTACCTGATTATGTGTGTATCTTTCTTACAACCTTGGTCGTATTGGAGTCCTTCTGCCAGTTTCTAGTTAGTTTTCAGTGAGAGTTCTTCCACATGTGGATGTATTTTTGATGTGTTTGTGGGAAGAGATGAGCTCTATGTCTGTCCTCCTATTCTCCCATCCTAATCTGTTTCTTCTAATAGTATATAAGTACTAAAGTCATGCCCACCAATTTTGCACCTTTGGCTGCTAAGATTCCTGTTAGGAATAGATCTATTATTTCTTTCAGGTAAAGAACTATTTATATTGGTAGATGCCCTAATAGCTTCTAATAGTCTGACTTGTGCCTGCTAAGATTTTGAAATGTCACTGGTCAAAGCAGTTTGAATTTCTTGCCTTAATGTATTTCTCCAAGTTTCCTAGCAGTTTATACAGTGGACTGACCTCGAGACTTTGTGAATCACCTAACAGCTACCATCTTACTTTCCTCAGCTGTGCGTGTTAGTCGCTCAGTCGTGTCTGACTTTTTGCAACTCCATGGATTGGGGCCCAACAGGATCTTCTATCCATGGGATTTTTCAGGCAAGAATACTGGAGTGGGTTGCCATTCCCTTCCCCAGGAGATCCTCCCAACCCTGGGATCAAACACGGGTCTGCCGCATTGCAAGCAGACTCTTTACTGTCTGAGCCACTGGGGAAGACTTTCTTCAGCTGAGTTGTACCCATTATTTTCCCTTGTTGATTCTGCCAGTTCCATTCTTCTTTCTCAAGATTGCTTTGGCTATTCGAGGTTTTTTGTATTTCCATACAAATTGTGAAATTATTTTTTCTAGCTCTGTGAAAAATACCATTGGTAGCTTGATAGGGATTGCATTGAATCTATAAATTGCTTTGGGGTAGTATACTCATGTTCACTATATTGATTCTTCTGATCCATGAACATGGTATATTTCTCCAACTATCAGTGTTCTCTTTGATTTCTTTCACCAGTGTTATATAGTTTTCTATATATAGGTCTTTAGTTTCTTTAGATAGATATATTCCTAGTATTTTATTCTTTCCGTTGCAATGGTGAATGGAATTGTTTCCCTAATTTCTCTTTCTATTTTCTCATTATTAGTGTATAATAATGCAAGGAATTTCTGTGTATTGATTTTATATCCAGAAACTTTACTATATTCGTTGATTAGTTCTGGTAATGTCCTGGTGGAGTCTTTAGGGTTTTCTATCTAGAGGATCATGTCATATGCAAACAGTGAGAGTTTTACTTCTTCTTTTCCAATCTGGATTCCTTTTATTTCTTTTTCTGCTCTGATTGCTGTGGCCAAATCTTCCAAAACTATGTTGAATAGTAGTGGTGAGAGTAGGCACCCATGTCTTATTCCTGACTTTAGGGGGAATGCTTTCAATTTTTCACCATTGAGGATAATTTTTGCTGTGGGTTTCTTATATATAGCTTTTATTATGTTGAGGTATGTTCCTTCTATTCCTGTTTCTGGAGGAGTTTTATCATAAATGGATGTTGAATTTTGTCAAAGGCTTTCTCTGGATCTATTGAGATAATCATATGGCTTTTATTTTTCAATTTGTTAATGTGGTGTATTACAGTGATTGATTTGCAAATATTGAAGAATCCTTTCATCCCTGGGATAAAGCCCAGGGATGGTGTATGGTCATGGTGTATTTTCTTTTTAATGTGTTGTTGGATTCTGATTGCTAGAATTTTGTTAAGGATTTTTGCATCTATGTTCATCAGTGATATTGGCCTGTAGTTTTCTTTTTTGTGTGTGGCATGTTAGTTTGGTTTTAGTGTTAGGGTGATGGCTTCATAAAATGAGTTTGGAAGTTTACCTTCCTCTGCAGTTTTCTGGAAGAATTTGAGTAAGATAGGTGTTAGCTCCTCTCTAAATTTTTTGTAGAATTTAGCTGTGAAGCCATCTGGACCTGGGCTTTTGTTTGCTGGAAGATTTCTGATTACAGTTTCAATTTCTGTGCTTTGATGGATCTGTTAATATTTTCTATTTCTTCCTGGTTCAGTTTTGGAAAGTTTTACTTTTCTAAGAATTGGACCATTTCTTCCAAGTTATCCATTTTATTGGAATATAATTGCTGATAGTAGTCTCTTATGATCCTTTGTATTTCTGTGTTGTCGTGATCTCTCCATTTTCATTATTAATTTTATTGATTTGATTTTTCTCCCTTTGTTTCTTGATGAGTCTGGCTAATGGTTTGTCAATTTTATTTATCCTTTCAAAGAACCAGCTTTTGGCTTTGTTGATTTTTGCTATGGTCTCTTTGGTTTCTTTTGCATTTATTTGTGCCCTAATTTATTAAGATTTCTTTCCTTCTGCTAACTCTTGGGTTCTTCATCTTCCTTTTCTAGTTGCTTTAGGTGTAGAGTTAGGTTATTTATTTGATTTTTTTCTTGTTTCTTGAGGTATGCTTGTATTGCAATAAACCTTCCCTTTACCACTGCTTTTACAGTGTCCCACAGGTTTGGGGTTGTTTTGTTTTCATTTTCATTCATTTATATGCATATTTTGATTCCTTGTGTGATTTGTTGGTTACTCAGCAGCATGTTGTTCAGCCTCCATATGTTGGAATTTTTAATAGTTTTTCTCCTGTAATTGAGATCTAATCTTACTGCATTGTGCTCAGAAAAAGATGCTTGGAATGATTTCCATGTTTTTGAAATTACCAAGGCTAGATTTATTGCCCAGGATGTGATCTATCCTGGAGAAGGTTCCGTGTGCACTTGAGAAAAGGTGAAATTCATTGTTTTGGAGTGAAATGTCCTATAGATATCAATTAGGTCTAACTGGTCTGTTGTATCATTTAAAGTTTGTGTTTCATTGTTAATTTTCTGTTTAGTTGATCTATCCATAGGTGTGAGTGGGGTATTAAAGTCTCCCACTATTATTGTGTTATTGTTAATTTCCCCTTTCATACTTGCTAGCATTTGTCCTACATATTGTGGTGCTCCTATATTGGGTGCATATATATTTATAATTGTTATATCTTCTTCTTGGATTGATCCTTTGATCATTATGTAGTGTCCTTCTTTGTCTCTTTTCACAGCCTTTGTTTTAAAGTCTCTTTTATCTGATATGAGTATTGCTACTGCTGCTTTCTTTTGGTCTCTATTTGTGTGGAATATCTTTTTCCAGCCCTTCACTTTCAGTCTGTATGTGTCCCCTGTTTTGAGGTGGGTCTCTTGTAGATAACATATATAGGGGTCTTGTTTTTGTATCCATTCAGCCAGTCTTTGTCTTTTGGCTGGGGCATTCAACCTATTTACGTTTAAGGTAATTATTGATAAGTATGATCCCGTTCAGAAGCAGAAGATATTAAGAAGAGGTGACAAGAATAAACGGAAGAACTGTACAAAAAAAGATCTTCACGACCCAGATAATCATGAAGATGTGCTTGGAATGTGAAGTCAAGTGGGCCTTAGAAAGCATCACTATGAACAAAGCTACTGGAGGTGATGGAATTCCAGTTGAGCTATTTCAAATTCTGAAAGATGATGCTGTGAAAGTGCTGCACTCAATATGCCAGCAAATTTGGAAAATGCAGCAGTGGCCACAGAACTGGAAAAGGTCAGTTTTCATTCCAATTCCAAAGAAAGGCAATGCAAAAGAATGCTCAAACTACCACACAATTGCACTCATCTCACATGCTAGTAAAGTAATGCTCAAAATTCTCCAAGCCAGGCTTCAGCAATACATGAACTGTGAACTCCCTGATGTTCAAGCTGATTTTAGAAAAGGCAGAGGAACCAGAGATCAAATTGCCAACATCCGCTGGATCACCAAAAAAGCAAGAGAGTTCCAGAAAAACATCTATTTCTGCTTTATTGAGTATGCCAAAGCCTTTGACTGTGTGGATCACAATAAACTGTGGAAAATTCTGAAAGAGATGGGAATACCAGACCACCTAACCTGGCTCTTGTGAAATCTGTATGCAGGTCAGGAAGCAACAGTTAGAAATGGATATGGAACAACAGACTGGTTCCAAATAGGAAAAGGAGTACATCAAGGCTGTATATTGTCACCCTGCTTATTTAACTTCTATGCAGAGTACCTCATGAGAAACACTGGACTGGAAGAAACACAAGCTGGAATCAAGATTGCCAGGAGAAATATCAATAACCTCAGGTATGCAGTTGACATCACCCTTATGGCAGAAGGTGAAGAGGAACTAAAAAGCCTCTTGATGAAAATGAAAGAGGAGAGCAAAAAAGTTGGTTTAAAGCTCAACATTCAGAAAACGAAGATCATGGCATCTGGTCCCATCACTTCATGGGAAATAGATGGGAAAAACAGTGGAAACAGTGTCAGACTTTATTTTGTGGGGCTCCAAAATCACTGCAGATGGTGACTGCAGCCATGAAATTAAAAGACGTTTACTCCTTGGAAGAAAAGTTATGACCAACCTAGATAGCATATTGAAAAGCAGAGACATTACTTTGCCTACTAAGGTCCGTCTAGTCAAGGCTATCCATACTCCTGCCACTACACACATGATTGTTTACTACTTCTCAACCATAAACAGCACAGAGAGTTTTGGAGTATTTTGAGAGTCTTAATCAACATAGGGCTTTTTCTTCTTGTTGAGTCAATGATTGCCACCAGGCCTCCATATCCTTAGGCACCTGGGAATATATTAATCAATGTATTTGGAATATAGAAAAGGAAATATAGTAGTTTTGATGTTAGCAATACTAGACTTTTTGAGTTAATGAATTTTCTCTTTTGTAATAGATCACTGTACTTTATTATAAATCCCTGTGTCCTTGCCATGTAAAAATGTAACTTTATCACTATCTTAAGACTAGATAGATCTTAAGGGGAGCATTGGTGAAAGGATTTTCATTTGTTGGGCTGATGTTTGCTACTAAATCTCCATATCCCCTGTCCTTATAATGAATATAACTAACATATAGGAGAAATAAGTATTAACCTTTAAGCATATAGGAGAAATAAGTATTAACCTTTAAGATTAATCATGTTAACCTTGGGTTAAATAAATTCCTTTCTTGATTGTAACTCACTACACCCTCACCCTATAGGAATGCAACTTTATTTGGAGGGTGGTGCCTGGTTTAAGAAAAAACACCCTTGGAAGAAATAAGTTTTTTGGTTATCAGAAAGAAAGGATCATAATATGTCAGCAGGTCTCACTCATGGCCAGAAGATGATGTAATATCCCTAAAACCTTTTTTTTTTTTTATACATTTATGTGAAGCACCTGATTTTGATAAAGATCAGGACTGCTGACCCCCGTGTGACTCTGTATTCATCCCTATGTGTAACAAAAGGTATATAAGCAAACCCAAAAATAAAGAAATCGGATCAGTTTCCAGAAAGACTGATTCCCCCATGTCGCTTCTTTCTTGCTCCCCTTTCTCTGGCTGAATTCCCATCTGGATTCAGCCTCCTTTTCTCCACTACACTATCTCCTACTCCACTATCCGTTTCTAATCTCTCTATATATCTGTAATTAAATATGTATTTTTCCAAAGATGCCAACGCCATCCCCACCTTCGAATTCCCTGGATCCACCGGGGCTGGACCCCGGCACTTGTCTGGAAAGCTTTTGATTTCTCCTTCATATTTGAATGAGATCCTTGCTGGGTACAGTAATCTGGGCTGTAGGTTATTTTCTTTCATCACTTTAGGTATGTCTTGCCATTCCCTCCTGGCCTGAAGAGTTTCTATTGAAAGATCAGCTGTTATCCTTATGGGAATCCCCTTGTGTGTTATTTGTTGTTTTTCCCTTGCTGCTTTTAATATTTGTTCTTTGTGTTTGATCCTTGTTAATTTGATTAATATGTGTCTTGGGGTGTTTGGCCATGGATTTATCCTGTTTTGGACTCTCTGGGTTTCTTGGACTTGGGTGATTATTTCCTTCCCCATTATAGGGAAGTTTTCAACTATTATCTCCTCAAGGATTTTCTCATGGGCTTTCTTTTTGTCTTCTTCTTCTGTGACTCCTATGATTCAAATGTTGGAGCATTTAATATTGTCCTGGAGGTCTCTGAGATTGTCCTCATTTCTTTTAATTCGTTTTTCTTTTTTCCTCTCTGATTCATTTATTTCTAGTATTCTATCTTCTATACTAATCCTATCTTCTGCCTCCATTATTCTACTGTTTGTTCCCTCCAGAGTGTTTTTGATCTCATTTATTACATTATTCGTTATATATTGACTCTTTTATTTCTTCTAGGTCCTTGTTAAACCTTTCTTGCATCTTCTCAATCCTTGTCTCCAGGCTACTTATCTGTGATTCCATTTTGATTTCAAGATTTTGGTTCATTTTCACTATCATTCGGAATTCTTTATCAGGTAGATTCCCTATCTCTTCCTCTTTTGTTTGGTTTGGTGAGCATTTCTCCTATTCCTTTACCTTCTGGGTATTCCTCTGTCTCTTCATCCTGTTTTTATTTCTGTTTTTTTGTGGTGGCCTTTCTGTATTCTGGCAGTTTGTGGAGTTCTCTTTATTGTGGAGTTTCCTCACTGTGGGTAGGTTTGTACCGGTGGCTTGTCAAGGTTTCCTGTTTAGGGAAGCTTGTGTCAGTGTTCTGGAGGGTGGAGCTGGATTTCTTCTCTCTGGAGTGCAATGAAGTGTCCAGTAATGAGTTATGAGATGTCAGTGGGTTTGGAGTGACTTAGGGCAGCCAGTATATTGAAGCCCCGGGCTGAGTTCCTGTGTTGCTGGAGAATTTGCATGCTATGTCTTGCTCTGGAACTTGTTGGCCCTTGGGTAGTGCTTTGTTTCAGTGTAGGTATAGAGGCATTTGATGAGCTCCTGTCGATTAATGTTCCCTGGATTTGGGAGTTCTCTGATGTTCTCAGGATTTGGACTTAAGCCTCCTGCTTCTGGTTTTCAGTGTCATTTTTACAGTAGCCTCAAGACTTCTCCATCTATACAGCACCATTGATAAAACATCTAGGTTAAAGATGAAAAGTTTCTCCACAGTGAGGGACACCCAGAGAGGTTCATAGTGTTACATGGAGAAGAGAAGAGGGAGGAGGGGGTTAGAGGTGACCCAAATAAGATGAGGTGGAGTCAAATGAGGCGAGGGCTAGCTAGCCAGTAATCACTTCCTTATGTGCACTCCACAATCTGAACTGCTCAGAGATGTTCACGGAGTTATACAGAGAAGAGAAGAGGGAGGAAGGAGACAGAGGTGGCCAGGAGGATAAAGGAGGGGAGGGATCAAAAGGAGAGAGAGAGATCCAGCCAGTAATCAGTTCCCTAAGTGTTCTCCACCATCTGAAACACACACAAAGATTCACAGAGTTGGGTAGAGAAGAGAAGGGGGAGGGAGGAGATAGGGGTGACCTGATGGAGAAAAAGGAGAGTCCAAAGAGGGAGAGAGCAGTCAAACCAGTAATCTCGCTCCCAAGTAAAAATGGGTACTGAAGATTGGGTTCTTAAAGGTACAAAATTGATAACAAATGCCAAAAAGCAAAGATTAATAATCTAGAGTAGAGGTTTGATTTTCAAAAATACAATATTAAAGAAGAGAAAAAAAAGTCACAACAATTACATAAAAATATATATATGTATGAAGTTTGCTTGAAAAAATAGGGTCTCTCTTTTCTTTTTTTGAAAAGTAATACTAGGTTATAAAAATGAAAATTAAAGGAGTAATAGAGGACTTAAAATTTTAAAAAAAATTAAAAATGATGGTAAAAATAGTAACAATATATCTAGGACTTTCTCTGGTGTTGTTGTGGGCAGTGTGGGGTCAGTTCATTTTTGGCTAGTTCCTTGGTCCTGCTTATATTTCTCAAGATCTATAGGCCACTTCCTATGTAGTCAGTACTAATTACAGGGTTTTAATCTATGGCACCTGTCACTTCCAAGCCGGTTCCCTCTGTTTTAGCTTCTTCTGCTTGCTGGTCTCTTCAGTGTCTGATTTCCGCCCTGACACAAGGGGGCAGTGTTGGACACTTTTTTAGGCTCACTTGTTCAGTCGTGCTGTGGGGAGGGAGGGACGCTGCAAACAAATAACACTGGTGTGTGCTCGCAGTGTCTCAGCCACACTGGGCCTGCCCCCACTCACAGCCTGTGTGCCCTCCCTGCCCACACTGCTCAGGCTCTAAGTTGCTCTGCCAGGAACCGTCCGAGGCCGGCCCTGGGCTGCATGCTCCTCCCAGGTCTAAGCTGCTCAGGTTCCAGCACTCAGGTCGTCCTCAGAAGTGCAGACTCGGTTGGGCCTGCATTTTGTGCTCTTCCCAGGTCCGAGCAGCTCAGGTGATGAGGTGTTTGGTAAGTGCGGTCGCTGCAACTTATTTCCTCCCCCATCCCTGCTGCTCGGTTTTCTGGATGTACAACCGGCATGCCTTTTCAGGCAGATGTTGACCATCCAGAACCCCAGGAAATCTTAGTTAGCAAAGAAGCCTGCTTGCAGTTTGGTAGATAATGCCTCTCTGGGGCTACGATTGCCCCCTTCTGGCTCTGGCTGCCTGTCACCGGAGGGGGATGGTCTTCAGCCGGCTATCTCTGTTCAGTCCTTTGTTCTGTGAGTGGGCCTGGAGGTGTCTTAGGTTAGGGCTTTTTGCGAGGTAGCTATCCTACAGTCTGGTTTGCTAGCCCAAGTTAGTTCCCTTAGATTGCCCTCAGGGCATTCAGGCCTGGTCCTTACTCTAAGCAATGCAGCCCATGCCTCCCTGCCCAGGCCCTGGTTGCTAGTAGTGAGTGCAGGCGTCTGCTCTGCTTCCCCGCTGTGGGAATTACTGTTGATCACCCGTAATCTGTGGGGTTTTATTTATTTATTTTTCCTCCCAGTTATGTTGCCCTCTGTGCTTCCAAGGCTCACCTCAGACTCGGCAGTGAGAGTGTTTCCTGGTGTTTGGAAACTTTTCTCTTTTTAAGACTCTATTCCCAGCACAGAGCTCTGTCCCTACCTCTTTTGTCTCTCTTTTTGTCTTTTATATTTTTTCCTACCTCCTTTCAAAGACAATGGGCTGCTTTTCTGGGTGCCTGATGTCCTCTGCCGGCATTCAGAAGTTGTTTTGTGGAATTTACTCAGCGTTCAAATGTTCTTTTGATGAATTTGTTTGGGAGAAAGTGGGATCCCCGTCCTATTACTCTACCATCTTAGTACCGCCTCCGACTCACAATTTTTTAAGATTATACTTCATTTGTAATTATTATAAAATATTGACTCTATTCCCTGTGCTGTACAATATATCCTTGTAGATTATTTATTTTACACACAGTAATTTGTGTCTCTTAATTCCTTACTTCTATCTTGTTCCTTTCCTCTCTCCCTGGGGATTTCTTTACAAGGCTAGCAGATCCTATTTTTAGGGTGAGGTGAGCTCACCTTGCTTATTTAACTTATATGCAGAGTACATCATGAGAAATGCTGGGCTGGAAGAAGCACAAGCTGGAATCAAGATTGCTAGGAGAAATATCAATAACTTCAGATATGCAGATGACACCACCCTTAGGGCAGAAGGTGAAGAGGAACTAAAAAGCCTCTTGATGAAAGTGAAAGAGGAGAGTGAAAAAGTTGGCTTAAAGCTCAATATTCAGAAAACGAAGATCATGGCACCTGGTCCCATCACTTCATGGGAAATAGATGGGGAAACAGTGGCAACAGAGTCAGACTTTATTTTGGGGGGCTCCAAAATCACTGCAGATGGTGAATTCAGCCATGAAATTAAAAGACGCTTACTCCTTGGAAGGAAAGTTGTGACCAACTTAGATAGCATATTGAAAAGCAGAGATATTACTTTGCCAACAAAGGCCCATCTAGTCAAGGCAATGGTTTTTCCAGTGGTCATGTATGGATATGAGAGTTGGACTGTGAAGAAAGCTGAGTGCCGAAGAATTGATTCTTTTGAGCTGTGGTGTCGGAGAAGACCCTTGAGAGTCCCTTGGACTGCAAGGAGATCCAACCAGTCCATTCTAAAGGAGATCAGTCCTGGGTGTTCCTTGGAAGGAATGATGCTGAAGCTGAAACTCCAGTACTTTGGCCACCTCATGCGAAGAGTTGACTCATTGGAAAAGACTCTGATGTTGGGAGAGATCGGGGGCAGGAGGAGAAGGGGAAAACAGGATGAGATGGTTGGATGGCATCACTGACTCGATGGACATGAGTTTGAGTGAACTCCAAGAGTTGGTGATGGACAGGGAGGCCTGGTGTGCTGTGATTCATGGGGTCGCTAAGAGTCAGACAGGATGAGCGACTGAACTGAACTGAGTTCACCTAAGCTCAGTGGGAGGATTGTGATTGGTGTATGTTAGGTTTTCTTGACAAGTGTTTTCCCTAAATGCAGGCTGACGTAGGCTTAGATTTGTAATGAGAGCTGGGTCCTTGGGGTTATCTTCATTTTGGGGGTCCTAATATAAAATAAACTTAATCAACTTCAGTTCCAGAATACTTCATGAGATACATATTATGATATATATTATAAATTATATTTAATACCTATAATTGATATGAACTGTATTTTACATATAATCAATTGGGGATGTATTCCTATTAACAGAATTGATGTCAAGCAGTATTAGATATATTTTAAAAAATATATCATATGAAGAAATAATAAATTAAGCAATAATAGATTATTCCTAAGAAAGATGCATACAAATAAGACACAAAATTATAGAGAATTGGGAAAGAAGGAACAGTTTTCAGCATGTTTCATGAGGCCATTATAACCATGTGATATTCTCATTTTTGTTCAATCCCATTCAGTTGACTATGGGCTGGACCTAGTGACTTTCTTTGAATTGAATATGGTAGAGGTGATGGGATGGTACTTCCAAGATTACATTGCAACAGCCTGTGATATCTTTGTGATATTCTCTTGCTCTACCTTGATCACTATGAAACAACCAGCTGCCATGTAGTACACTGCCCTAAAGACTATGTGCCAAGGAACTCAGACTGTTTTCAGTCAAAAACCAGCAACAGACAGGAGTTCATAGCCCAATAACCCTAAAATAACTAAATTTTCCCAACCATCAAGTGAGTAAGCTTGGAAACCAATCATTCCCTACTTGAAAATTGAGATGACTGCCAACTTTGCTAACATCTTGACTGCAGCCTGTGAGAAATTCTCTGAAAGTGAGAAATCAGTTAAGATGCATGTATATTCGTGATCTATGGACACTGTGACATAATAGGGAAATATTTTTTTAGGCTACTGTGATGGTTAATTTTATGTGTCAAAACCCAATCAACTGGTCATAGGGTACCCAGATTATATATGATTTTGGGGTGTGTCTATAAGACTGTATCTAGATGAGATTAGCATTTGAATGGTGGACTAAAAACAGTAGATTGCCCTTCCCAGTGTGGGTGGGTAGGCATCACCCAACTCATTGGAGACCTGACTAGAACAAAAGACAGGAGAAAGAGGCATTGGCCCCTTTTATTCATCCTGTCTGATCACTTGAGACATTGGTCTTCATTTGCCCTCCAAAACCTCTGGTTCTTAAGCCTTTAAATCTGAGCTGAAATTGACACCACTGGCATCCCTGCTTCTCAGGCCTTCAGACTAAAACTGATTTATGTCACTGCCTTGCCAGGGTCTCTGACTTGCAGACAGTAGAATGTGGGAATTTTGAACCTCCTTCATATTTATAGGAGCCAATTCCTTGTAAAGAAATCTGTTCCAAAAATATCCTATTATTTCTCTTTTTCTGGAGAATGCTGACTAATGCACCTATTAAACATGGGTGTAAATTGTTATGCAGCAATAGGTGACATTTAAGAAGAACATTATGAGTAGGTGAAATTATATGCCAATTTTCCCCTTGGACATAGATGCACAAACATAAACAAAATATTGGTAAACCAAATTCCATGATATAAAGAGGTAATACAGGTGGTGCTAGTGGTAAAGAATCTGCCTGCCAATGCAGGAGATATAAGAGATACGAATTCAATCCCTGTGTTGGGAAGATACCCTTGAGGAGGGCATGGCAACCTATTACAGTATTCTTGCCTGCAGAATCCCATGAACACAGGAGCCTGGTGGGCCCCAGTCCATAGGTTCGCAAAGTCTGACACAACTGAAGCGACTTAGCAGGCAGGGAAAGTGTAGTAGACTGGATTTGTATTTAATACAGGATTTGTTCAGTTTTTGAAAACTGGTCTCCCACAGTATCAGGATAAAAGGAGAAAATCATATCATTTTTCAATTCAGTCCAGTTGTTCAGTCATGTCTGACTCTTTGCAACCCCATGAACTGCAGCACTCCAAGCCTCCCTGTCCATCACCAACTCCCAGAGTTCACCCAAACCCATGTCCATTGAGTCGGTGGTGCCATCCAACCATCTCGTCCTCTGTCATCCCCTTCTCCTGCCCTCAATCTTTCCCAGCATCAAGGTCTTCTCAAATGAGTCAGCTCTTCACACAGGTGGCCAAAATATTGGAGTTCAGCTTCAACCTCATTCCCACCAATGAACACCCAGGACTGATCTCCTTTAGAATGGACTGGTTGGATCTCCTTGCAGTCCAAGGAACTCTCAAGAGTCTTCTCCAACATCACAGTTCAAAAGCATCAATTCTTCAGAGCTCAGTTTTCCTTATAGTCCAACTCTCACATCCAAACATGATCACTGGAAAAACCATAGCCTTGACTAGATGGACCTTTGTTGGCAAAGTAATATCTCTGCTTTTCAATATGCTGTCTAGGTTGGTCATAACTTTCCTTCAGAGTGTATATTCTTGCAATGATAGAATAATAGATTAGTCAAACATAATGGAGAATGCAAAACAAACACATAACAAAGTTAATACCTCAGTGCAATGGGGAGAGGGTGCTATTTTTCATAAAATGATGCTGGTCAACTACATGAAGAATTTTTAGGAAGGAAAATATACTTGATCTTTGTGTTATACCCTCCCTCTCCACAAAATCATACAGATGTAGGGGATTATTGAACTGAGTGCTAAAGCCATATGACAAAGTTTATGGAAGATAATATAGGGGGAAAGCTTCATGATGAGTAAGGAAAGTAATAGCCTTAATGGAAAAGATGAATATATTTTGATTGTATTAAAATTAAGAACTTACCATGAAAAGTTGTAGTGAAAGAATATATTAATAATATAAATACTGAATTCATCTTCAAAACCTACAATTTATCTAAAAAGGGTAGAAAACAAAGTAGAAAAAAAAGACATTTCATAAGATGAGGAAATCACTGATAAACATATGGAAAGGTACTTAAACTCATTAGTAACCAGCAAGATTTTTAAAAAAATCAATTTAAGCCTGAAAGAAAAACCAGCAAAATAAAATTATACTACTACTCATATCATCAGAATGGAAAATTTTGAAATATCAACAATTTCAAGTTTTGTGAAGATATGAAAGAATTCTCATATACTGTTGCTGGAAATATAAATTATAACATATCTCTAGGAAATAATGTATCATTAAAGTTAAAAAAAATATGTCCTGTGCCCTCACAGATACATTTCTAAGAATATATCTTCCAAATATGTTCATACATTTGTAAAGTATACAGTGATATTCAGTACAGCATTTTTATAGAAGCATAAGGCTGAAAAAAGTGTTCATCAATGGGGACTGCTCAAATAAATTCAGATACTTCTGTGCAATGTAAACTGTGCAGTTATTGAAAAGAATGATATAGTTCTATACCTACCAATATAAAACTATATGCATTATATACGAAATAAAATAGCATGCAATGGAGTATATTTCTTAAAAGTGAGCCATCTATAGATAATATTTCTTTTGTCAAATTATTTTTATTTTACAAGATGAATAAAAGTAGTTGCTCCTAGAGAAGAAAAGTAGTGGTAGAAGAGTTTATCTTTTGTATCATATGCATATTTTACCTGTTCAAAAATAGCTTTTAAAATAACTACAGAAAAAAACAGGAAGTATTAATAGTAGCTAATGTGTTACTTTGATTATAAAAGGACCCTGAGATACATGACAACTGTAGGTACCATTTTTTTGTGTGATATTGAAAATAAGGACAGTCTCCAAAACTTGACAGTTGTCTATGAGATGTTTGGTAAGAGCTGTTTGGTATAAAATCTTGCTGCTTTATGTATTTATTCTTTGTTGTAATACATTTGTTAACATAGCTGCTCATACAGGATGGTGGGGAAGAGTTAAGCCAGATGAAGCGGATTGAGCATAGACATTGTACTACCTTAACCAGAGGAGGAGAAAGTTTGCTAAGTTACACTGGGGAGATTTCCTGAAGTTTTTACTCCAATCCATATATTCATCTTGTGCAGTCTGGGCTCAAACTGTGTAATAGTTGCACCTGCTATTCTTAAAATGCAGCTAAAGATTGAATGGTGAATTAAATAGCCACTTGATTTTGCTATTGAGACCAATGACTGCAGGTGTAAGTAATTTTGCATTCTATTCTATCTCCTCCAGTTTACCGCCAAAAACATATCTTTTAAAATCTAGGTTCCTGATGGAAGTTGGGAGGAGCATTTAACTTTTGAGCAGCAACCTGAAATTAGATTTTCAAAAAGTATATGACAATCTATGTTTAAAGGCTTTGGTGGAAAACCAGGGCTTTGTACCAAATGACAGATCTAAGAACTGCATTCTACTCTTTCTATACATTTTTGAATTTTAAATCTCAAAAAGTTCCCGCAACTCCTCTTCCTAAGGTTATAAGAGTTTACTGCAAACAATTTCTTTATAGAGGAACTTAATTAAAAAGTATAGGTGGGACTCACATTTGCAGAGTATTTCCCTAAAGAATTGTGTATATTCTGAATTCTGGAAAATTAAATTACATTTTACATGCAGTAGGGGAATTTTCTATTTAAAGACAATCTTTGATTTGTCATTTCATTTTATTAGGCTTGCTTAATTAAATTTAGCATAGTGGAGGAAAAATTACCCAGTACCTGGCATTGTTATCCACTACCAAAGGAGCATTTAATTTAGTTTTAAGGTAAAATCTTACAGATGTTTGAACTTATCAATCTAGTCTACAAAATTGATTAGGTAGCTATTTGATGACAAAATCTGAAAGTGAAACAAAATAACAGGGGCTATAGGGAATATATAGACTGTGCTCTTGGGAAGCTTACACTGCAGAGTTGGAAAAAGTACAAACCCCTTTCCTCAAAAGGTAACCAAATAGTTATTAAGCACTGTTCAAGGCAAGTGAGCAATGCAAAGTTACATATTCAACATACAACAGGAGAAAATACATAGAACAAGGAAATGAAATTTGTGGGTAAGTTAAACAGAAGCTACTTAGTAAGAAAAGGTTATCTGGTCACCAAGTAATGAGTGCATACATATTAACATGCCTAATTTGGTCTTACCTCCTCCTTCTCCATCTTTCTTTCCTTATTTTCTTCCCAGCCCCCAACAGTGTTTATTATGCCACAGAACCAATAAACAAAATTTCAGAGATTTTTTTTCTGATGAAACTTCCAAGTTTAGACTGAGTCCGTGCTCAAGACCTTTAAGAGCTTGAAAGCATTTTCATAAATTGTTCCCTGGTGCCTTTGATCTAATTTCTGGAAACTATTTGAAAATCTAAGGTGTCTGAATGCAAATTTTATCCTTACAGTTCATTAATAGCTCTATAAAAGTTAAATATATGACCTACTGCAAATTGAAAGAGCTAAACTATTTGCTTAATGGATACATTGCCTATGTACCATAATACTAAGAGGAATATAAGGTCATAGTATCAATTTCACTTGCTCATTTATTTTTTTCCTTTCATCATCCCTGTTTCTATGTGTTAAGGATGCAAATTTCTACTAGAATATATCAAACTAAAAATAATTTTTAACATAAAGTTAGAAAATGAAAAGTACTCTCGGTTAAGGCCTAATTTGAGACAATATATGCTATTTATTGAATATCAGATCTAGGTTTGTGTTAAATGCTATGTGTATATATATAGAGAGAGACATGTATATATACACGTGTGTATATATATATATATATATGCATACTCACGTGTGTGTGTGTATACACACACAGTCATATATATTCTTTAAAATAAGACACAATAAGTCACATTTAACAGATGAGAATAAGCAGATAAAGACTATATAACTTACCAAAGGTCATGAAGCTAGTAAGCAATAAATCAGAGTCCAAAACTTGGCTTTTTAATTTCTTTTGCACTAAATTGGAGTCAGTTTATCCAAGTCCATATTTTATCTCTTGTCAGTTATTAAATGTGTAACCATGGGCAAGAAAGTTAACATCTTTCTGTCTCTGTTTTTTTCTTTTTTTTTTTTGTCTTTTAAACAGGGATACTAGTGTACAGGATCTATATCAAGGATGTTCTTCACCAATAATTAGTTGATGTATATGAGGCAGTTAAGAATGCCTGATGTGTTAGTTATTTTATTATTGTTCTTACAACACCATTGGAAGAAAAGGAGATTAATTGCCTTATTTTTATTTACTGAAAGATTGATATGGCCACTTGCACACGGGTACTCCATCACAGTTGGAGAGTGGGATCTTCTGATTAATACAATGTTGTATTTGATAGAATGTTATAAGGTATATCTTATTCACATAATAGATTATCAAAGAATGTAAAATATACTAAAGCAAACTTATACTGAAAGTATTTTATCTTTTAAATGAATCAGAAAATTCTTCCATTTATGCTGAGGCTTTAGACTCACCAATAAAAAATTCCCCTTAGACTCTTGTTACCATTCCAGCATGTAAGAAGTTTAGATGTCACCACTTCACCCTAGAAGTAAATATTAAATATACTGAAAAATCAGCAACTCTTCTTAGATCTGTGAGAGAAGTGGGTTCACAGGCCAAGAGCAGAAACCTCCATAGGAACCAGTGCCAGAGTAGGAAATCCTAAAGTGTAATTAATTGCTAGAGTCTCGATGTAGACAAGTTTGAGAGATAAAAACTCCAAGAGGACTTAGTCATTAGGATCCCCAAACTTTTGTATTTTCTGTACTAGAATTCTACCAGATTCTTATAATGAATATTGAAGAAAAATCCCCTCCTGCTTCTGGAAAGGGAGGGAACAAAGAACTATTTTGCAATATGCACAGCATTCTGTTGATTTTTACAATGTATGCCCTTAGGAGGAACTAACCAGATCTTAACCTACTTGGGCTTTTAGGAAAGGCTAACTGACCTAGGGTGAAGAAAATACTCAAGTAAGCTCTAGCCCACCACATGAAACAAGAGAAATACCCAACTCAATCTCACTCTACCCATCTTTTCTAATCAAAGTGGAGAGGATACTGAGCACCATATTAAATGTTCAAATAAAAGCAGAAAAGGCAGACAAATAATGGAAGACAAGAATAGGAACTAAGAAGAACAAAAAAGAAAAAAGTAACAAATGTGATAGATAATAATGCGACTCTATATCAATAATCACTTTGAACATCTATGATATAAATGCACCAATTAAAAGATGAAGACAGGGTCAGTTCAGTTCAGTTGCTCAGTCGTGTCCGACCCTTCATGACCCCATGAATCGCAGCACACCAGGCCTCCCTGTCCATCATCAACTCCCGGAGTTCACTCAGACTCACGCCCATCGAGTCAGTGATGCCATCCAGCCATCTCATCCTCAGTCATCCCTTTCTGCTACTGTCCCCAGTCCTTGCCAGCATCAGAGTCTTTTCCAATGAGTCAACTCTTCGCATGAGGGGGCCAAAGTACTGGAGTTTCAGCTTTAGCATCATTCCTTCCAAAGAAATCCCAGGGCTGATCTCCTTCAGAATGGACTAGTTGGATCTCCTAGCAGTCCAAGGGACTCTCAAGAGTCTTCTCCAACACCACAGTTCAAAAGCATCAATTCTTCAGTGCTCAGCCTTCTTCACAGTCTAACCCTCACATCCATACATGACCACAGGAAAAACCATAGCCTTGACTAGATGGACCTTAGTTGGTAAAGCAATGTCTCTGCTTTTGAATATGCTTTCTAGGTTGATCATAACTTTTCTTCCAAGGAGTAAGTGTCTTTTAATTTCATGGTTGCAATCACCATCTGCAGTGACTTTGGAGCCCAGAGCAATAAAGTCTGACACTGTTTACACTGTTTCCCCATCTACTTCCCATGAAGTGATGGGACCAGATGCCATGATCTTCGTTTTCTGAATGTTGAGCTTTAAGCCAACTTTTTCACTCTCCTCTTTCACTTTCATCTAGAAGATTTTTAGTTCCTCTTCACTTTCTGCCATAAGGGTGGTGTCTTCTGCATATCTGAGGTAATTGATATTTCTCCCGGCAATCTTGATTCCAGCTTGTGCTTCTTCCAGTCCAGCATTTCTCATGATGTACTCTGCTTATAAGTTAAATAAGCAGGGTGACAATATACAGCCTTGACGTACTCCTTTTCCTATTTGGAACCAGTCTGTTTGTCCATGTCCAGTTCTAACTGTTGCTTCCTGACCTGCATATAGATTTCTCAAGAGGCAGTTCAGGTGGTCTGGTATTCCCATCTCTTTCAGAATTTTCCACAGTTTACTGTGATCCACACAGTCAAAGGCTTTGGCATAGCCAATAAAGCAGAAACAGATGTTTTTCTGGAACTCTCTTGCTTTTTCCATGATCTAGCAGATGTTGAAATTTTATATCTGTTTCCTCTGCCTTTTCTAAAACCAGCTTGAACATCAGGGAGTTCACGGTTCACATATTGCTTAAGCCTGGCTTGGAGAATTTTGAGCATTACTTTACTAGCATGTGAGATGAGTGCAATTGTGCGGTAGTTTGAGCATTCTTTGGCATTTTCTTTCTTTGGGATTGGAATGAAAACTGACCTTTTCCAGGCCTGTAGCCACTGCTGAGTTTTCCAAACTTGCTGGCGTATTGAGTGCAGCACTTTCACAGCATCATCTTTCAGGATTTGAAATAGCTCAACTGGAATGCCATCACCTCCACTAGCTTTTGTTTGTATTGATGCTTTCTAAGGCCCACTTGACTTCACATTCCAAGATGTCTGGCTCTACATGAGTGATCACACCATCATGATTATCTGGGTCGTGAAGATCTTTTTTTGTACAGTTCTTCTGTGTATTCTTGCCACCTCTTCTTAATATCTTCTGCTTCTCTTAGATCCATATCATTTCTGTCCTTTATCGAGCCCATCTTTGCATGAAATGTTCCCTTGGTATCTCTAATTTTCTTGAAGACATCTCTGGTCTTTCCCATTCTGTTGTTTTCCTATATTTCTTTGCATTGATCACTGAAGAAGGCTTTCTTATCTCTTCTTTCTATTCTTTGAAACTCTGCATTCAGATGCTTATATCTTTCCTTTTATCCTTTGTTTTTCACCTCTCTCCTTTTCACAGCTATTTTTAAGGCCTCCTCAGACAGCCATTTTGCTTTTTTGCATTTCTTTTCCATGGTGATGGTCTTGATCCCTGTCTCCTATACAATCTCCCAAACCTCATTCCATAGTTCATCAGGCACTCTATCAGATATAGGCCCTTAAATCTATTTCTCACTTCCACTGAAGCAGTGGCTGTGCTTTGCTGGAGCAGTGGTGAAGAGATACCACATGCCCAAGGTAAGAGAAACCAAAGTAAGATGGTAGGTGTTGCAAGAGGGCATCAGAGGGCAGACACACTGAAACCATACTCACAGAAAACTACTCAATCTAATCACACTAGGACCACAGCCTTGCCTAACTCAATGAAACTAAGCCATGCCCACGGGACAACCCAAGACAGGCAGGTCATGAGGAGGGGTCTGACAGAATGTGGTCCATTGGAGAAGGGAATGGCAAACCACTTCAGTATTCTTGCCTTGAGAACGCCATGAACAGTGTGAAAAGGCAAAATGATAGGATACTGAAAGAGGAACTCCCCAGGTCAGTAGGTGCCCAATATGCTACTGGAGATCAGTGGAGAAATAATTCCAGAAAGAATGAAGGGATGGAGCCAAAACAAAAACAATACCCAGCTGTGGATGTGACTGGTGATAGAAGCAAGGTCTGATGCTGTAAAGAGTAATATTGCTTAGGAACCTGGAATGTCAGGTCCATGAATCAAGGCAAATTGGAAGTGGTCAAACAAGAGATGACAAGGATGAACATCGACATTCTAGGAATCAGTGAACTAAAATGGACTGGAATGGGTGAATTTAACTCAGATGACCATTATATCTACTACTGTGGGCAGGAATCCCTCAGAAGAAATGGAGTAGCCATCATGGTCAACAAAAGATGCAGTATTTGGAGGCAATCTCAAAAACGACAGAATGATCTCTGTTCGTTTCCAAGGCAAACCATTCAATACCACAGTAATCCAAGTCTATGCCCCAACCAGTAATGCTGAAGAAGCTGAAGCTGAATTTGAAAAGTTCTATGAAGACCTACAAGACCTTTTAGAACTAACACCCCCCAAAGATGTCCTTTTCATTGTAGGAGACTGGGATGCAAAAGTTGGAAGTCAGGAAACACCTGGAGTAACAAGCAAATTTGGCCTTGGAATGCAGAATGAAGCAGGGCAAAGACTAATAGAGTTTTGCCACGAAAATGCACTGGTCATAGCAAATACCCTCTTCCAACAACACAAGAAAAGACTCTACACATGAACATCATCAGATGGTCAACACCGAAATCAGATTGATTATATTCTTTGAAGCCAAAGATGGAGAAGCTCTATACAGTCAGCAAAAACAAGACCAGGAGCTGACTGTGGCTCAGATCATGAACTCCTTATTACCAAATTCAGACTTAAATTGAATAAAGTAGGGAAATCTGTTAGACCATTCAGGTATGACCTAAATCAAATCCCTTATGATTTTACAGTGGAAGTAAGAAGACAGGGTAATTCTCCCCAAATGACCCAAATTTATGTTGTCTACAAGAAACCAGCTTTAAATATAATGGATGGAGAAAGATATATCATGCTAACACTAATCAAAATAAGGCATGGGTAGCTTTATTAAGTTCAAATATAGCAGCCTTCACATCAAGGGAAGCTATGAGAGATAAAGAAGTACCTTATATGATAAAGGGATCAATTTTCAAAGATGACATCAGAATCCTTAAAGTTTATGCACCTAACAAGAATGGTGAAATAACTGAGACAAAAACTGATAAAACTGCAAGATGAAATAGATGGATCCAGTATCACAGATGAAAATTTCAACACCTCCCCATCAAAAATGGATGTATCCAAAAAAAATGGATATATCAAGTAGACAGAATGTCAGTAAAAATAAAGTTGAACTCAATATCATCATCATCAATCACCTAGAAATAATGTGCATCTATAGTCTACTGGCTTTTTCATACTGTTCTTGAGAAAGCTGTATACAGGTCAGGAAGCAACAGTTAAAATTGGACATGGAACAGCAGACTGGTTCCAAATAGGAAAAGGAGTACGTCAAGGCTGTATACTCTCACCCTGCTTATTTAACTTATATGCAGAGGACATCATGAGAAATGCTGGGCTGGAGGAAGCACAAGCTGGAATCAAGACTTCCAGGAGAGATATCAATAACCTCAGATATGCAGATGACACCACCCTTATGGCAGAAAGTGAAGAAGAACTAAAGAGCCTCTTGATGAAAGTGAAAGAGGAGAGTGAAAAAGTTGGCTTAAAGCTCAACATTCAGAAAACAAAGATCATGGCATCTGGCCCCATCACTTCATGGGAAATAGATGGGGAAACAATGGAAACAGTGTCAGACTTTATTTTTGGGGGCTCCAAAATCACTGCAGATGGTGCCTGCCGCCATGAAATTAAAAGACATTTACTCCTTGGGAGGAAAGTTATGACCAACCTAGAAAGCCTATTAAAAAGCAGAGACATTACTTTGCCAACAAAGGTCCATCTAGTGAAGGCTATGATTTTTCCAATAGTCATGTATGGATGTGAGAGGTGGACTATAAAGAAATCTGAGTGCCAAAGAATTGATGCTTTTGAACTGTGGTGTTGGAGAAGACTCTTGAGAGTCTCTTGGACTGCAAGGAGATCCAACCAGTCCATTCTAAAGGAGATCAGTCCTGGGTGTTCATTGGAGGGACTGATATTGAAACTGAAACTCCAATATTTTGGCCACCTGTTGCAGAGAACTGACTCATTTGAAAAGACCCTGATGCTGGGAAATATTGAGGGCAGGAGGCTAAGGGGACAATAGAGGATAAGATGGTTGGATGGCATCACCGACACAATGGACATGGGTTTGGGTGGACTCTGGGTGTTGGTGATGGACAGAGAAGCCTGGTGTGCTGCTTTCCTGGGGGTCACAGAGGCAGACACAACTGAGCAACTGAACTAAACTGATAGTCTACTTGATGCAACAAAAGTAAACTATACATTATTTTCTAACTGACACAGGACATTTGCTAGGAGAAAATGTAGATAATCTTGTTTTAGGTGATGACTTTTTAGATACAACACCAAAGGCTCAATCTATGCTGAATTTCATTAGAATCAAAAACTCCCACTCTGTAAAAGCAGTGTGAATAGAATGAGAATACCATCTATGGACTGATAGAAAATATATGTGAAAGATACATCTGACTGTTACCCAAATATACAGTGAACTCTTAAAACTCAACAATAAAAAGCTAACAACCAATTTAAAAATAGGTTAATACTTTGAAACTCCACTGAAGAAGATGTACAGGTGGCAAAGAAGCTTCTAAAAAGATCCTCCATATCATATGTCATCAGAGAAATGCAAATTAAAACAAGGTGATGTCACTACACACACCTATTAGAATGGCAAAAATGCAGAACATCAGGACTACCAAATGTTGGTGAATCTATAAAATTATGGGAAGTCTCAGTGACTTCTCTGGCAGTTCGGTGATTAAGACTTCTTCCAATGCAGGGAGCACAGATTCAATCGCTGATCAGGGAGCTAAGATCCCACATGCCTTCCATCCAAAATCCAAAACATTAAACAGAAGCCCTATTGTAACAGATTCAATAAAGACTTTGAAAAAGGTCCACATGAAGAAAGCAAATAAATAAATAAGAAAAAAAGCTACAGGAAGTCTCATTTATTGCTGGTAGAAATACAAAACTTATAACCAGTTTGAAAGACAGTTTGGCAACTTCTTACTAAGCTAAGCATACTTTTACTATATTATCCAGCAATCAGACTACCTGGTATTTATCCAGAGGAGTTGAAAGGTTATGTCCACAAAATAAATACCTGTACACAGATCTTTATATTTGCTTGATAATTGGCCATAACCTGAAAGCAACCAAGTTGTCCTTTGGTAGGTGAATATATAAACAAACTATGGTTCACCAAAAAGTGGAATATTATTCATCACTAAAAAGAGCTATAAAGCCATGAAAAGATAAGAAGGAAATATAAGTGGATGGTGTTGCTGCTGCTGCTGCTAATAAGTTGCTTCAGTCATGTCTGACTCTTTGCGACCCCATAGACAGCAGCCTACCAGACTTCTCTGTCCCTGGGATTCTCCAGCCAAGAACACTGGAGAGGGTTGCCATTTCCTTCTCCAATGCATGCATGCATGCTAAGTTTCTTCAGTCTTGTCTGACTCTGTGTGACCCTGTGGACAGCAGCCCAGCAGGCTCCTCTGTCCACAGTATTCTCCAGGCAAGAATATTGGAGAAGTGCATGTTACTAACTGAAAAAAGTCAATGTGGAAAGATACATACTATGTGATTTAAACTATGTGACATTCTAATAAAAGCAGAACACTGGAGTCAATGCAAATATCAGTGATTTCTAAGGTCTAGGAAGGAGGGAGGGATTAATATACAGAGCAAGAGGATTATTAGCATGTAAAATTAGTCTGAATGATACTATAATAGTAGATACATGTCATTATCCATTTGTCCAAACCCATAGGATGTACAGCACTGAGAGAGAAAGAGAGAGAGAAAGTTAGTTGTGTCTGACTCTTTGCGACCCCATTGACTGTAGCCTACCATCCATGGGATTTTCCAGGCAAGAGTACTAGAATGGTTTGACATTTCCTTCTCCAGGGAAACCTTCCCGACCCAGGGATCGAACCCAGGTCTCCCACATTGCAGGCAGACGCTTTACCATCTGAGTCAACAGGGAAGCCAAGAGTGAACGCTAAATTAACCATGTACTTTGGGTACTTATCATGAGTTAATGCAGGTTTGTAAACGCTAATAAGTGTGCCCTCTGTTGGTGGATGTTGATGATGGCAGAGTTTCTGCCTATGTGGCAGTAGGGGAACCATGGGATAGCTCTGCGCATTCTGCTCAGTATTGCTGTGAATCTAAAATTGTTCTAAAGACTCAAGTCTATTACAAAATTCATTTGCCTTAATTTTTTCAGCAGTGCAATTGTAAGTCAAGAGTCTAATGTAATACAGGAGAGAAAGTAGAATTTACTCTTAAAGAACAAACTAACTGATGCTTTGGGTTTATTCAAGGGGTTAATTTGAAAGTAGAACATATTCTACTTGTTGATAGGTAAGCATTAAAAATTTTCTTTTTTGTGGGGAAAAAACATAATGCCATAACTGGTAGGGAGTTTTGCAGAGTACACAGACTTTTCACATAGGGGTTGGGTTGCTCTTCATTTATACTGACTTTGGCTTGCCATTAGGTCTAATTTTGAGCTTTCACTTGAAAGATGAATTTCTCTCTAACTAGTAGCCAGTAGAGCAAACAAAGGAGACAGTTCGTTGGATATATTAAGTTCACATTTATTAATCATTGCTTAAATTATCTTTGTGATACCGAAACAAATAGCTATTTTCCAGGATTAATGAACAAGTCATTCCAATTAAAAGAAATCATTAAAATGCAAGTCCCATTTTCTGCATAAGTCTGGGCAGCACTTTAAATATTTTTTTTCAGATTGGCTTGAGGATTTAATTGTTTAATTTCATGTAAAGTTATAGGATTCAAATACTGAGATTTTAAATTTTTGGACAATATATAGTAACAGGCACTGGATTTACCACCACATCATGTGCCCAAAAATAACAGGAAAGAAAATCAAACAAAGCCCTGAGAAAATATGAGAAGTGATGGATATCAAGAAAATTAGGACAGTGATCCATAAGGGATGGGGAAAAATGAAAACAAAACAAAAAGATAAGTCCCATCTTTGTTCCACTTTATTGACTTGAGGGAGTTTCCAGGCTATGTTGAAGATAGAGGGAATACAAGGTGGATCTGTCAGACTCCCTGCATTCAGAAGAGGGAGCTAAGAATCTGAGGACATCAAGGTGAATAGAATTGTTTGTCAGAGTAACAGAGAAGAGAGAGGTACATAGAGAACTTTACAAATGTATGTATGATCATCCTTGAGCATTGAGCAGAGTACTGATTGGTCAATGTTTGTAAGGAAAACACTTGAGAGCAAGGAAAGAACCAATTGAGAGGACAGAGGGAACAGTGTTTAGCAATCACACAGGGCCAGGGATCGTGCCTATTCAAACATGCAGAGAGGAAAAAGTTCATCATTCATGGGGCACTGGGGATACAATTCAGTCTATTCAGACAACTCAGGGCCTCTTTTCAGTATTGCTAATAGTTATAGTAAGCTAAATGGAGCTAAGTGGACTTGGCTTACTAATCTCAAAAGCAAGACTCAAAAGGATAAAATAGTTTCTAGGTAATTTATATATATATTTTTAAGTTATTTATGTATTTGGCTGTGCCAGGACTTAGTTGTGGCTTGTGCAGTCTAATTGCATGACCAGGGCTAGAAGCGAGGCCCCCTGCATTGGGAACTCAGAGTCTTAACCACTGGGCCACCAGGGAAGTCCCTACAAGTAATGTGAATGCATCGTAAAACAAAATACAAAAATATTTATAGGATTACAAAAATATTTTGTTATCCTTTGCCAACAAAGGTCCGTCTAGTCAAAGCTATGGTTTTTCCAATAGTCATGTATGGATATGAGAGTTGGACTATAAAGAAAGCTGAGCACAGAAGAATTGATGCTTTTGAACTGTGGTGTTGGAGAAGACTCTTGAGAGTCCCTTGGACTGCAAGGAGATCCAACCTGTCCATCCTAAAGGAAATTAGTCCTGAATATTCATTGGAAGGACTGATGTTGAAGCTGAAACTCCAATACTCTGGCCACATGATGTGAAGAACTGACTCATTTGAAAAGACCCTAATGCTGGGAAAGATTGAAGGCAGGAGGAGAAGGGGACGCCAGAGGAGGAGATGGTTGGATGGCATCACTGACTTGAGGGACATGAGTTTGAGTAAGCTCTGGGAGTTGGTGACAGACAGGGAAGCCTGGCATGCTGCATTCCATGGGGTCTCAAAGAGTTGGACATGACTGAGCGACTGAGCTGAACTGAACTGAACAAAAACATGCAGCTCCTAACAAAGTAGAATTCACAATGTTTGGCATCTAATCAATAATTGTTGGGTATGAACCAAAGCAAGGCTATATGATCCATAATAAAGAGAAAAATCAAGCAATTAAAACCAACCAGAACTGAAACAGGTGTTGTTATTAGCAGACTTCAGAACATTTATTATAACTATTGTAGATATTGAGGAAGTTAAAGTGAGGCATAAAAGCTATTCTTAAGTGCCCAATCAAATTTAAAGAAGTGAAAGCTTCAACATCTGAGATGAAGAAAAATTATAAGGATTGGACTTCAGAGGATATTAGATCTTGAAGAAAACATTAGCAAACTTGAACACACAGCAGTAGACACTTTCCAAAATGAAAAGGAAAACAAGACTTAAAAGTAAATTGACAAAGAGCATTTGTGAGTTACTGTACTACTTCATTTTGCCCGAGACTTGTTTAATCACAGTTCCTGAAGAAGAGAGGGGAGAACAGAAAAAAGCATTTGAAGAGATAATGGCTGAGAACTTTCTGTATTTATGAAAAGTATAAACCCACATTTAAAAAAATAATTTTATTTATTTATTTTTGGCTGTGCTGGGTCTTTGTTACTGTGTGGACTTTTCTCCAGTTGCAGCAAGTAGGGGTTACTTTCTAGTTGTGGTGCACAGGCTCCTCATTGTAGTGGCTTCTCTTGTTACAGAGCAGGAGCTCTAGGGCATGCATGCCACGTGTGCCTAACAGTTCCTGCTCCCAGGCTCTAGAACACAGACTCAATAGTTGTGGTACACTGGTTTAGTTGCTCCTTGGCATGTGGAATCTTCCCGGATCAGGGATGGAACCCAGGTCTCCTGTATTGGCAGGCAAATTCTTCACCACTGAGCCACTAGGGAAGTCCCTAAACCCAGATTTCTAAGAAACACAACAAAGCACAAGTACCATAAGAAAATCATATCAAGACAAAATTTAATCAACTGGTTCAAAGTCAATAATAAAAAGAAAAATTTTAAAGCAGCAATAGGAAAACAGACACTTTACATACAGGGGTACAGACTTGAGGATGAGTGCTTTCCCTTCTGTTCAACCTTATGCAAGTGGTTAGAGTCAGTGCAGTAAGGGAATATAAAAACATAAAATGCATTCAGGATGGAAGAAATAAATAACTGTCTTTACTTGAAGAATATATGATGAAATCTAAAAAAAAAACGCTATTAGAACTAACGGTTTTCATGATATATAATAAAATGCAAAGTTAATTACAGTGTTCTATACTAGCAGAAATAAATCAGTATTTGGAAAAAATCACTTATAATAGTATTGCAAAATATGAAATACATAGGAATAAATCTGACATGAAGATCATGGCATCCGGTCCCATTTCTTCATGGGAAATAGATCGGGAAACAGTGGAAACAGTGTCAGACTTTAGTTTTGGGGGCTCCAAAATCACTGCAGATGGTGATTGCAGCCATGAAATTAAAAGACGCTTACTCCTTGGAAGAAAAGCTATGACCAACCTAGATAACATATTGAAAAGCAGAGACATTACTTTGCCGACTAAGGTCCGTCTAGCCAAGGCTATGATTTTTCCTGTGGTCATGTATGGATGTGAGTGTCGGACTGTGAAGAAGGCTGAGCACCGAAGAATTGATGCTTTTGAACTGTGGTGTTGGAGAAGACTCTGGAGAGTCCCTTGGACTGCAAGGAGATCCAACCAGTCCATTCTGAAGGAGATCAGCCCTGGGATTTCTTTGGAAGGAATGATGCTAAAGCTGAAACTCCAGTACTTTGGCCACCTCATGCGAAGAGTTGACTCATTGGAAAAGACTGTGATGCTGGGAGGGATTGGGGGCAGGAGGAGAAGGGGACAACAGAGGATGAGATGACTGGATGGCATCACTGACTCGAGGGACGTGAGTCTGAGTGAACTCCGGGAGTTGGTGATGGACAGGGAGGCCTGGCGTGCTGTGATTCATGGGGTCACAAAGAGTCAGACACGACTGAGTGACTGAACTGAACTGAAATCTGACACAACATCTGCAAAACCTATACACTGAAAACCTCCAAATATTGCTGAGAGAAATTAAGATTGAAACAGAAAGATACTCTATCTTCTTTGGCCAAATGACTGATTATTGTTAATATATTTCTGCCAACTGAATTATAAAATCAATGTAATCCCAATAAAATCCCAGTAGGCTTTTTAACACAGTTCAAAAATTAATTATAAAATCTGTATAAAAGTACAAGGACCTAGAATAGCCAAAACAGTTTTGAAACAGAAGAATAATTTGTATGGCTAATATTACCTGATTATAAGAATGATTATGAGGTACAGTAAGCAAGGTAGGATATCCCAATAGATGAGTAGAATGAAAAGAGAACCCAGAAATACACACATATGGAAACTGATTTTTTAATTTATAACACATATAAAATTTACCATCTTAATTTAAAATTGTACAGTTCAGTGATATTAAGTGCATTCATCATAATATGAATGCACCTAATCACCACCATCCATCTCCAGAACTCTTTTCATCTTATAAAACTGAAATTATGCACCCATTAAACAACAACTTCCCATTGCCCCCTCACTGCAGCCCCTCAAAATCACCATTATGCATTCTATCTTTATGAATTTGACTGTTCCATGTACCTAATATAAGTTGAATGATACGGTATTTGTCTTTTTGTGGCTGGCTTATTTTACCTAGCAAAATGTCTTCAAGGTTCATTTATATTCTGAGTCAAAGTCTCCTTACTTTTAAAATATTCCATTGCATATATTACTATATTTCATATTTTGTTCATCTATTTCTCCATCAAATGCTTAGGTTGTTATCATCTCTTGGCTCTTGTGAAAAACGCTGCTATGAACATGAGTATGCAAATATCTATTGGAGACCATGCTTTAAATATCTTTGGGTACATACCCAGAAGTAGAATTTCTAGATCATATGGCAATTTTGTTTTTAATTTTTTGGAGACACTGCCATTCTGTTTTCCCTAGCAGCTGCAGCATTTTACATTCTCACTGGCAGTTACAAGAGTTCCATTTCCTCCACATCAGTATCATATATGAAATGAATAGCCAGTCCAGGTTCGATGCATGATACTGGATGCTTGGGGCTGGTGCACTGAGGCAACCCAGAGAGATAGTATGGGGAGGGAGGAGGGAGGGGGGTTCAGGATGGGGAACACGTGTACACCTGTGGAGGATTCATGTTGATGTATCACAAAATCAATACAATATTGTAAAGTAATTAACCTCCAATTAAAATAAATACATTTATATAAAAAAACAAGAGTTCCATTTCCTTCACATCCAAATAAACACTTGTTATTTTATGATTCCTTTTTTAATAGTAACCATCCTAGTGAGTATGAAATAGTATCACATTGTAATTTTGAATTACATTTCCCTGATTCTTTGTGATGTCAATCATCTTTTTGTATGTTTATTGGCCATTTGTATATCTTAGGAGAAATATCAGTTTGAGCCTTTTGCTCATTTTTGAATCAAGTTGTTTTCTTGCTGTTGAATTTTAGGAGTTTTCTGTTCACTTATCAGATATGTGATTTGTAAGTATTTCTCACACTCTATGGGTTGCTGTTTAACTCTGTTGATTGTGTGTTTTGATGTGCAGAAGTTTTTAATTTTGATATAGTCCAACTTAACTTTCCTTTCATTGTCTATGATTTTGATGTCATATTCATGAAATCAATCCTAATTCTCATGTTATAAAGATTTACCTATATATTTTCTTGGAGCAGTTTTAATGTTTTAGTGTTTATGTTTAGGTCTTTTAAGTTAATTTTTGTATACAGTGTCAGGCTAAGTTACAGCTTCATTCTTCTGTGTGTAGGTATCTAGTTTCTCAGCATTTGTTGAGGACTGTCCTTTTCCTATTGAATATTTTCAGCATTCTTAATTAAAGTCATATGTCTATAATTGTGAGAGTTTATTTCTGATCTATTATGTCTTTATGCCAGTACAATAACATTTTGATTATTATAACTATGCATGTAGTAAGTTGAGAAATTCAGGAAGTATGAATCTTCCCAGTTTGTTGTTTTTCAAGATTGTTTTGTGTATTTGATGTCTTTTTTTTCTGTGAGAAACAACATTCGTAATTTTTTTAAGTTTTTATTTTATATTGGAGTATAGCTAATTAACAATGTTGTGTTAGTTTCAGGTGGGCTGCAAAAGGACTCAGCCATACATATACTCGTATTCATTCTCCCTCAAACTCTCCTCCCATCCCGGCTGCCATATAACATCATTGGCATTTTGATAAGAGTCACATTAAATATATAGATTGCATTGGTAAGTATTGATATTTTATAGTATTAGGTCTTCCAATCCAGAAACATGGGGTATGTTTCCATTTCTTTACATTTTAATTTCTTTGTGTAGTGTATTGTAGTTTTTGTTGTACTGGTCTTTCACCTCCTTGTTTAAACTTATTCCTCTATATTTTATTATATTGATGCTATTGTAAGTGAAATTTCTTTCATACTTTCCTTTCCAACAAGATTGTTCATTGTACATATTTACCTGAAATGACCCCAAAAATATTATCCATCTATAGCAATTAATGGTGTGTGGAACATACAAAATTGTACTTAGTTTTATTTATTATAATTCAGACTGATGTCATGAGCTCATTACCTCTGATAAATACCAAAACTACAAATTAGCCATGACCTAAAATCTATTGATCTGCCCTTGATAATCCTCATTTCTTTATAAAATTAAATTCCATGGTTAGTTATTATAATCCTTCTTTGTTTATACTTTTTTCTTGCCTTCTTTCTCCCTTCTCTAAACTCAACTGGCCAAACCAACCCCAGTTATATATTTGTTTCACATTAGCACTCATGCAGGTGAATGTGACTGGAGAAGAACACACAACTCTATAGGCTCATATTCATGTAAATTCAAGACCACAAACCTCAAATGGATTCTTAATGCTGCCTTATAAGGGCGGCTCTCCTGTCTCTTAGATAACTACTTTACCTCTTCTCTCTCCTTGTATTCCAATATCTCTCCCTAGTCTTCACTCTTCATTGATGATCTTTCATTCTGTCTCACTAAGGAAATTGAATTGATGACAACAGAACTATATTTTAATGTAAACACAATTAAAATATCATCAGCTAGATAATTCATTATGAAGTTCATTTGGAGGAGTGAACAACAACAAAAAAAAAAACACCTCATGAAACTGTGATAAAAAGAACAATGAGAAGTGGGATAAACTTAATAGACCTTAAAACATGTTATAATAATGATTATAACATGTTTTAAAATAATATGATATTGATGCTTGAATAGACAGATTAATGAAACAAAATTGTTGAAATTCCCCCAAAGGCCCAACTTCACATGAAAATTCAATATTGATGAAGACAAAAATCCCCAATCTGTGAATTAAAAAGGAACATTTTAATAAGAGATAATTTGAAAACTGGATCGTCAAATGAAATAAGATAAAACTGGATAAATTCTTCATCTCATGCACCAAGAGAGACTCTAAATGTAAACTCTAAAAGTAAAATGTGAAACTATATAAGCATTAGAAGAAAACATGGATAAATTTCATTATAACCAGAAGATGTAGTCTTTCCAAACTATAACCTCAAATCATGAAACAATAACCTCAAATCATGAAACAATAAAGGATAAACAGTAAACATAAATAAACATAGATCATGAAAAAATAAACATAGATAAACATTTATCTATGAAAAATCTTTATAGCACTTTATATTTTTAAGATGAATTTTAGGTTCACAGTAAAATTGAAAGGATGGTACAGAGTTTCTCATATACCCCTGCCCCCACCCCGCCCCCCCACACACAAGCATAGTCTCTTTCATTATCAGCATTTCTCTCCAGAGGGTAAATTTCTTATACTTAATGAACCTACATTGATAAATGATGATGTCTCAAAATATAGTTTACTTTAGGTTTCACTCTTTGTGTTATACATTCTATGTATTTGGATAAATGTATAATGACTTGTATCTGCCATTAGAGTATCAGACGCGGGGTTTTAATTGCCCTGAAAGTCCTCTGTGCTCTGCCTATTCTTATGCTTATCCCTAGCAACCACTGAGTTTTTAGTGTCTCCACAGTTTTACATCTTCTAGAATGTCATAAAGTTAGAATCGCATAGTATGTAGTCTTTTTAGACTGGCGTTTTCACTTAGTATTAAGAGTTTACAGTTGCTCCATGTCTTTCTAGTCTTGATAATCAGTGAAATTTGAGGATGGAATGAAAATTTGTGGCTTCCCTGGTGGCTCAATGGTAGAGAACTCTCCTGCTATGCAGGAGACCGGGGTTCGAGCCCTGATTGGGAAGATCCCCTGGAGAATCCCACTCCAGTTTTCTTGCCTGGAGAATTCTATGAACAGAGGAGCCTGGTGGGCTAGAGTCCATGGGGTCGCAAAGAGTCCTATGTGAGTGAATGACTAAGCACCTTAGCACACAAAGGATTATCAGCCTTGAGAATTGGGTAATATTGCAAGACTATTCTTAAATTTAGTATTGTGTCAATGGTATGGTAGTTAAGTTAAAAGAAAAAAATCCTATTAGAAGTGAATGATGAAGATTTTATGCGTGAAATAATATAATATCTGGTATTTGAATTACAGTACTTTGGCAAAAACTCAAATGTTTTGATTAAACAAGATTGGCAAATGATGCTAAATTTGAAGTGATAATGGTACATAGAAGTTTATTATACTGTTTTCTCTTGTAAATTTGAGTTTCCAAAGTAAAAATGTTTAAAAACAAGCTTCCATAGACTGGTGCTACCATATATACCCACAAAGTGGTCTCTATGCCTATATATATTTATATATATTTGCTCAAAGCAAAACAATGTAAATTTTATTTGCCAGATAATATGAATAACAGTTTTCATAGCTCTAAAGCAAGCATATATTAAGAGCCAGTACACTTCTTGTTTCATACATGAACTCTGTGTGCCTATCTATACTCAGTCTCTCACCTATACATGAAATCTTTATTCTTTCCTATTCAAAAATAATATTCCAGTAACTTCACCCTTTTCTACATCATTAGTTGCTTGTTTTCTAATGAATTATTTTCTTCAGAATACCAGCATACTCTTATTCTTCCCATCTTAACAACAAGCAGAAAGCTCTTCTTGTTTCCTCCTAGCTGACTAATTTCTTTGTACTGCACCTGCAGCTAAATTTCTTGAAACAGTTGATGGTACATAGTACCTCAAATTACTCTTGTCTTATTTTCTTTTAAATTGACTGCCAATTAAGCTTTTATTCCCTTAACTGCACCAGACCTCTGTCTGTTGTTATTAGGCGATTTCTCATTCATCTTATTTGATTACTTCTGACTCCTAATAAACTTTTTCACATTCCTAAACACCAGACCGCTATATTCAACTACTTACTAAGCATTTGCACTTGGAAATCCAACAGACATGTAAAAGGCAACATATTCAAAACAGAAGTCCTCAAACTTGGTCTTCCTGGGTGGGGCCTTTTTTAATCTCAGTTTATGGTAATTCCACAATTTTACTTTCTCAGTTCTGAAATCTTGACTCTGTCCCAGACTCCCTTTTTTCCCTCTACACTTTGTATCCAATCCATCAACAAACCCTGTCTATGTAACCTATGAAACATATCTAGAATCTGACCATTTCTCAACACCTCCACTGCTATCACCTTAGTCCAACCTATTCATTTCTCTTGGTGTAAATTTTTTTTTTGGGGGGGGGGCTCCAAAATCACTGCAGATGGTGACTGCAGCCATGAAATTAAAAGATGCTTACTCCTTGGAAGAAAAGTTATGACCAACCTAGACAGCATTTTCAAAAGCAAAGACATTACATTGCTGACTAAGGTCTGTCTAGTCAAGGCTATGGTTTTTCCTGTGGTCATGTATGGATGTGAGAGTTGGACTGTGAAGAAGGCTGAACACTGAAGAACTGACGCTTTTGAACTGTGGTGTTGGAGAAGACTCTTGAGAGTCCCTTGGACTGCAAGGAGATCCAACCAATCCATTTTGAAGGAGATCAGCCCTGGGATTTCTTTGGAAGGAATGATGCTAAAGCTGAAACTCTAGTACTTTGGCCACCTCATGCAAAGAGTTGACTCATTGGAAAAGCCTGTGATGCTGGGAGGGATTGGGGGCAGGAGGAGAAGGGAACGACAGAGGATGAGATGGCTGGATGGCATCACTGACTCGATGGACGTGAGTCTGAATGAACTCTGGGAGTTGGTGATGGATAGGGAGGCCTGGTGTGCTGCGATTCATGGGGTCGCAAAGAGTCAGACACAACTGAGCGACTGAACTGAACTGAAGAGACACATGGGTTAATTTCAGGTATTCCATGTGTTTTTCTTCCTAGTGAATGCAGAAAGCAAACCACAGTATCTTTGGTAGGGATATGATTTTTGTCACCAATAAAGATCACCTATATTTTCCTATCATATTTTAGTTTTGAAATATCATCTATACTCATTAGTACTCTAAAATTATGATAGTCTATCAGAGCAGCCATGAGAGTGCTCAGTATTTGGAGTTGCATACCATTACAGAGACTTTAGCAAGTCACATGGATGGAAAGATATTAAGATGGTTTGTGGATGGAACAGATGAAAAAATTAGAAGTTGGTCCCTATACAAATATTGTGATTTATATTTGAAGCAGATGATAAGGAAATTAGCAGCTTCAATATTCCCATTGACTGTGTAACTAGTTGAAGCTGTAGACATCATTTAAGGTGGCCAACAGATTTTTTTTTTTTTATTCATGATGTGCATACTGACACTGTCAAAAAAAGAAATCCTATTTCATGAGTCTCTTTTGGATGCTGAAAAAGCTGCTGATGTTTGGAAATAGTAAAAAGTTATTTTGCCAAACAAATATTTGACTGGGATAAAAAGCTTCATACTCTTTGCACAGATGGATCTCCTATAATGATTGGTAATGCATCTGGTTTTGCCACTTTAGTAAAAAAGAAAAACAAGAATCTCATGTCATCATCACTCACTCCTTTATACAGAAACAGGCACTGGCAACAAAGACTTTGTCAATAAGGCTGTAAGAAGTTTTGTCAAGACCCATAAATTATTAATGAGATCAGATGCAGATCTCTGAATCTCTTCATTTTTAAAGATTTATTTCCAAATAGTGGAAGGAAAATATTATGCTCTACTTGAGCATATGGAAGATATATGGCTTCCAAGATAAGCCACTACAGTGATGGTTTAAACCAAGGGCAGAGATCACTTTTTTAAAAAACCAAAACCAAAATCACAAAACTCTCTTGAATCAGTTTGAAAGAAAGGATTTTTTTTCCTATTAGATGCTTTACTTGACAGATAATTTAACCATACATGTAATATAAAATTTTCAACATCTTTAAGTCTTCATTGTAGATGCTTCATAAAATTTCTAAGCTTTCTTGGCTAAGCTGCCAATAAGGAAGAAGTAGAGGTCAACATTCTTGCAAACTTTAAACTGGAGGAAGTGCTTTACCCAAATGGAGTAGAGAGGTAAAACTCTCTGTTCATTAATTGGGAAAGAGAACTCTGCAAACATCAGAAAAACACATCAGAACATTTGCAACATATATTTTACATTAATAGCATTAAAATTAAAACATGGATTCACATTCCTTTCTTCTAATATAAACTGTATTATCAAAAATGTTAAACTAGCTAAAGATGAACTCATTGATTGTTAGAACAAAAGAATTTACTACTATTGGAGTCTAACTCAAAAGTTCTTGGACAGTCATAGTGTTCAGTTTGAGAAACCTATCCAAGCATTTTAAAGAGAGCTGGGAAGGTTTTAATTCCATTTTCAATAATATCTCTTTGCAGACATTTTCTGCTCTTGTGACCATGAAAATAAAAATATAAGAATTGATTGGATATCCAGTATGACATGTGTATTGCCCCACAGGTTAATGGCCTTATTCAAACCAAGCAGGTACTACCTTCACACTGAAGTGTTACACAGGTTAATTTTAACTTGCTATATTAATTTGTTACCAACTCACTGACAAAGAAACATGTATATTAGTATATATTAATAGTATATTCAGTTATTAATATTTTATGTTTCATTATATTTCTTTGAAATCCTATCTGTTTTGTTTTATGCATTAAAAATATTAGTCTGAGAAAGGGTGTTCATATACTATCAGATTGCCATAGCACAAAAGTTCAGAAATCCTGCCTTAGATCCTAATTGGGTTTTCCCCTGCTTATTTTTTTTCTTAGAATTTATTTTGGTCTCCAACTGAGGTTATACTCTACTAATTTAAGGAAAAATAAAAACTACTTACTAGTAGTCCAGATAGTGAATGAAGAAGTGCATTTCTCCCTGTGTTGACTGAAATATTTTCCAGCCATAGTTGAATGCATTTCAAGGGAATAATATGATACAGATATATGGTTATTTATAAAATATTTTCATGCGACAATTTATCCCCAGGATCAATCGGCAATAGGTGTGGACTCGAGTTCACAGGCATTATTGTATTGTTTATGTGTCCACTAGATGGTTTTCATATTGATTCTTTATCTGCATTCTGTTAATTCTTTTCCAAATGAGTTCTGTGGCTTGACCTTGAAAAAAATCTGAATCTTACATCCACACATTTAGTCTAATTGCAGTTGTTTCTCATGGATCACACCACAATAACCTGCCACTCATCAAGTCCTTTTGTCTGTGAACTGACTTAATTAAACATCTCAAATCCAATTTACTTGATCCTTTTACCATTAAAGGGGGAAAATCCCTGTCTATCACTTAAAATGAAATTGGTTAAAAAAAAAAACCCACAGCAACAAACAAACAAAGAAATGAAAGAAACAGGAAAAATGGTTTACTTAAGGATTTCAGTGGCTTAACTCTCTGTTGCTCAAAATAAGATATGCTGAATGCAAAACAAAAACAAAAGAGTAATTTAAAAGCCATGTAACATTAGCTTCAGTGTGCAGAAATTATTCTGTTTCTGTTAAAGTAAAGGAAAAGTTAAAAGAAATAGGTAGCCTTATATCTTGCTCTCAACTATCATCCCTATGACATCCCTGTCATCCCTATGACAACATCTTAAAATCCCATCAATGGCTCTCTTTTACCTTTCATATGGAACTTGTTACTGTTATTGTTCTGATAATATATCTTTTAGCCTTTTAATCTATTTGTTCAACTTCAACTATACTTGTTTGTTCTCTTTACTACTATTCCCAGAGTAGTTATCAAAGTGTATTCCCTGGACTAGCAGCAGCAGCAACATAATTTAGAAACTTCTTAGAAATGGAAACTCTTGGGCTCCACCCCAGTCTTCCCAATTCAAACTCTGGAGATGGAGTCCAGCAATCTCTGGTTCAGTACCTCTGTTTTAATAAGATGTTTCTGGTGCATGATGAAGTTGACAAATCACTGGTGGGTAATGGCAATCTAGCTTTACTATTGGAGTTATAGTCAAAGCATTCACCACCTTTCTGAATTTTTGCAGTTGAAATAACCTGCCTGGATCTCAGGTTCACTACTTGAAAACTAAAAATTAAAATACCTACTACCTGCAACATGAGAGGCTTGAAGGTTGGTAACACCTTGCTTCCTCACCTCTCTGAGCCTCAGTTTTCTTGATGTACAAACAGGATAATGCTACCTACCTCCCAGGGTTGTGAGGAATCATAAATACTAATGTTAGTGCTAATACTAATAATGAGGCTTCTAGTGTTGTTTCACACACTTTAAGTAGAAAATAAATGTTAATTTTATTCTTTTGCACATAGTAGGTACTAGATGTGTGCTGTGCTTAGTTGCTCAGTTGTGTCCAACCATTTGTGACCTCACGGACTGTAGCTTGTCAGGCTCCTCTGTCCCTGGGATTCTCCAGGCAAAAATATTGGAGTGGGTTGTCACTTCCTCCTCCAGGGGATCTTCCCAACCCAGGGATTGAACCCAGGTCTCCCACATTGCAGGCGAATTCTTTACCAGCTCAGCTACCAGGGAAGCCCAAGGTACTGGGTAGAAATTGTTTAACTTCAACTGAATTTTTTTAAGTGTCTCTGATCTTATAGAGAAAATTCCCATCTAGGTTTTCCTGAGCTGCCCATTTTGCTTCTTTTGTCATTTTGGCCAATATATGCTTATTGTAGAAGTATTTATTTCTTCCTTTAGCTTAATGATTGAAAAATTCTCTGCTTATTCGAATTTTTAGAAAATGTTTGGAGGGTCCTAAGATGGCAGAGGAATAGGATGGGAAGACCACTTTCTCTCTCACAAATTCCTCAAAAGAACATTTCAACACTGAGCTAACTCCACAAAACAACTTCTGAATGCAGGCAGAGGACATCAGGCAACCAGAAAAGCAGATCATTGCCTTCAAAAACAGGTAGGAAAAAATATAAAAGATGAAAAAAGAGACAAAGGAGGAGGGGAGGGAGCTCTGTCCCAGGAAGGGCAACCTGTCCCGGGAAGGGAATTTTAAGAAGAGAGGTTTCCAAACACCAGGAAACACTCTCCCTGCCGAGTCTGTGGCGAGCCTTGGAAACACAGAGGGCAACATAACAGGAAGGAAAAATAAATAAATAATTAAAACCAACAGATTACAAGCCCAACAGTAACTCCCCCAGTGGAAAAGCAGCGCAGCCACCTACATCTGCCACTACCAAGTGGGGGCAGGGCAGGGAAGCACGGGAGGCGCATGCTGCAGTGCTTTGTAAGAATCGGGCAAGAACGTCCTGCGCGTAACCAGAGTGATCTAACTTGGGCTAGCAAACCAGACTGGGGGATAGCTACCACGCAAAAAGCTCGAACATAAGACACCGCCAGGACCGCGCACAGAACAAAGGACGGAATGGAAATAGCTGGCTGCAGACCATCCCCCACCGGGGACAGGCAGCCAGAGCCGTAAGAGCTGGAAAGGGGCAATTGCAACCCTGGAGAGACTTTACCTACCAAACTGCAGGCAGGCTTCTTTGCTAAGACTTCTGGGGGTGCTGGACAGTCACCATCTGCCTCACAAGGAGCACCAGCAGTACACCCAGAAAACTGAGCAGCAGAGACAGAAAAGGCAACAAGTGGCAACGACCGCGCTCACCAAACTCCTGAGCTACTCGGACCTAGGAAGGGCACAAAACACAGTCCCAACTGAATCTGTGCCTCTGAGGGCTACCTGAGCACCGAAGCTGAGCAGCTTAGACCGGGGAGGTGCACGCAGCCTAGGGCCAGCCTCAGACGGTTCCCGGCTGAGCACCATAGAGCTGGAGCGGTTTGTGCGCCGTGAGAAGGGACAGGTCCAGCGGGGCTGAGACACTGTGTGCCCACGACAATGCTATTTGTTTGCAGCATCCCCCCTTCCCCACAGCGTGACTGAACTAGAGAGCCTAAAAAAAAAAAAAAAAAAAGTGTCCACCACTGCCCCCCTGTGTCAGGACGGAATTCAGACGCTGAAGAGGCCAGCAAACAGAAGAAGTTAAACAGAGGGAACCGCCTGGGAAGTGACCCCACACGGCCCACAACATCAGAGAAGGGCCAGATATATCTTTACTATTTTTACAATCATTCCTTTTTTTTTTCTTTTTTGCTAACTTTTTTTTTAATTGTTAAGTCTTCTATTTCTCCTCTAATTTTTATTTCTATAACCTACTATTACTTTTCAAAAAAAAAGACTCGTGTTTTTTAATAATTCTTGTGGCTTTTTTTTCTTTCTTGTTTCTTTTTTTTTTCTTTTTTCCTTCTGCTTCTTCTCTTTAATATTGTATTTTTGAAAATCCAAACTCTACTCTAGATATTTAAGCTTTGCTTTTTGTTTTTTGTTGTCAATTTTGTACATTTCAAAACCCAAACTTCACTACCCAATTTTACCTGAGAACGAGATTACTGGCTTGACCACTCTCTCCTCCTTTGGACTCTCCTTTTTCTCCACCAGGTGGCCTCTGTCTCTTTCCTCCCCCATCTCTTCTATATCCAACTCTGTGAATCTCGGTGTGTTCCAGACAGTGGAGAACACCTAAGGAACTGGTTACTGGCTGGATTTGTCTCTCCCCTTTTTATTCCTCTCTCTTATCCTCCTGGCCACCTCCGTCTACTTCCTCCCTCTCCTCTTCCCTGTATAACTCCGTGAATACCTCTGAGTGGTCCAGACTATGGAGCGCACATAAGGAAGTGACTATTGACTAGCTTGCTCTCTCCTCTTTTGATCTCACTGCACCTCATTCCAGTCACCTCTAACTACCCCCTCCCTCTTCTCTTCTCCATGTAACTCAGTGAACCTCTCTGGGTGTCCCTCAATGTGGAGAAACTTTTCATCTTTAACCTAGATGTTTTATCATCGGTGCTGTATAGATGGAGAAGTCTAGAGACCACTGTAAAAATAAAACTGAAAACTAGAAGCAGGAGGCTTAAGTCCAAAGCCTGAGAACATCAGAGAACTCCTGAATTCAGGGAACATTAAGCAATAGGAGCTCATCAAATGCCTCCATACCTACACTGAAACCAAGCTCCACCCAAGGGCCAACAAGTTCCAGAACAAGACATACCACGCAAATTCTCCAGCAACACAGGAACACACCCCTGAGCTTCAATATACAGGCAGCTCAAAGTTACTCCAAAACTTTTGATGTCTCATAACCCATTACTGGTCACTCCACTGCAATCCAGAGAGAAGAAACCCAGCTCCACCCACCAGACCTCCAATACAAGCCTCCCTAACCAGGAAACCTTGACAAGCCACTGATACAACCCCACCCACAGTGAGGAAGCTCCATAATAAAGAGAACTACACAAATTACCAGAATATAAAAAGGCCATCCCAAACGCAGCAATATAACCAAGATGAAGAGACAGAGGAATACTCAGCAGGTAAAGGAACAGGAGAAATGCCCACCAAACCAAACAAAAGAGGAAGAGATAGGGAATCTACCCGATAAAGAATTCCAAATATTGATAGTGAAAATGATCCAAAATCTTGAAATCAAAATGGAATCACAGATAAATAGCCTAGAGACAAGGATTGAGAAGATGCAAGAAAGGTTTAACAAGGACCTAGAAGAAATAAAAAAGAGTCAATATATAATGAATAATGCAATAAATGAGATCAGAAACACTCTGAAGGCAACAAATAGTAGAATAATGGAGGCAGAAGATAGGATTAGTGAAATAGAAGATAGAATGGTAGAAATAAATGAATCAGAGAGGGAAAAAGAAAAACGAATTAAAAGAAATGAGGACAATCTCAGAGACCTCCAGGACAATATGAAACGCTCCAACATTCGAATTATAGGAGTCCCAGAAGAAGAAGACAAAAAGAAAGACCATGAGAAAATCCTTGATGAGATAATAGTTGAAAACTTCCCTAAAATGGGGAAGGAAATAATCACCCAAGTCCAAGAAACCCAGAGAGTTCCACATATTAATCAAATTAACAAAGATCAAACACAAAGAACAAATATTAAAAGCAGCAAGGGAAAAACAACAAATAACACACAAGGGGATTCCCATAAGGATAACAGCTGATCTTTCAATAGAAACTCTTCAGGCCAGGAGGGAATGGCAAGACATACTTAAAGTGATGAAAGAAAATAACCTACAGCCCAGATTACTGTACCCAGCAAGGATCTCATTCAAATACGAAGGAGAAATCAAAAGCTTTACAGACAAGCAAAAGCTGAGAGAATTCAGCACCACCAAACCAGCTCTCCAACAAATTCTAAAGGATATTCTCTAGACAGGAAACACAAAAAGGGTGTATAAACCCAAACCCAAAACAATAAAGTAAATGGTAACAGGATCATACTTATCAATAATTACCTTAAACATAAATGGGTTGAATGCCCCAACCACAAGGCGAAGACTGGCCAAATGGATACAAAAACAAGACCCCTCTATATGCTGCTTACAAGAGACCCACCTCAAAACAAGGGACACATACAGTCTGAAAGTGAAGGGTTGGAAAAAGATATTCCATGCAAATAGAGACCAAAAGAAAGCAGGAGTGGCAATACTCATATCAGATAAAATAGACTTTAAAACAAAGGCTGTGAAAAGAGACAAAGAAGGATACTACATAATGATCAAAGGATCAATCTAAGAAGAAGATATAACAATTATAAATATATATGCACCCAGCATAGGAGCAACACAATACGTAAGACAAATGCTAACAAGTATGAAGGGGAAATTAACAATAACAGGATAATAGTGGGAGACTTTAATACCCACCTCACACCTATGGACAGATCAACTAAACAGAAAATTAACAAAGAAACGCAAACTTTAAATGATACATTAGACCAGTTAGACCTAACTGATATCTATAGGACATTTCACCCCAAAACAATGAATTTCACCTTTTTCTCAAGTGCTCATGGAACCTTCTCCACGATAGATCACATCCTGGGCCATAAATATAACCTTGATAAATTCAAAAAAATTGGAATCATTCCAAGCATCTTTTCTGACCATAATGCATTAAGATTAGATCTCAATTACAGGAGAAAAACTATTAAAAATTCCAACATATGGAGGCTGAACAACACACTTCTGAATAACCAACAAATCACAGAAGAAATCAAAAAAGAAATCAAAATATGCATAGAAACTAATGAAAAGGAAAACACAACAACCCAAAACCTGTGGGACACTATAAAGGCAGTGCTAAGAGGAAAGTTCATAGCAATACAAGCATACCTCAAGAAACAAGAAAAAAGTCAAATAAATAACCTAACTCTACACCTAAAGCAACTAGAAAAGGAAGAATTGGAGAATCCCAGAGTTAGTAGAAGGAAAGAAATCTTAAAAATTAGGGCAGAAATAAATGCAAAAGAAACAAAAGAGACCATAGCAAAAATCAACAAAGCCAAAAGCTGGTTCTTTGAAAGGATAAATAAAATTGACAAACCATTAGCCAGACTCATCAAGAAGCAAAGAGAGAAAAATCAAATCAATAAAATTAGAAATGAAAATGGAGAGATCACAACAGACAACACAGAAATACAAAAGATCATAAGAGACTACTATCAGCAATTATATGCCAATAAAATGGACAACGTGTAAGAAATGGACAATTTCTTAGAAAAGTACAATTTTCCAAAACTGAACCAGGAAGAAATAGAAAATCTTAACAGACCCATCACAAGCACGGAAATTGAAACTGTAATCAGAAATCTTCCAGCAAACAAAAGCCCAGGTCCAGACAGCTTCACAGCTGAATTCCACCAAAAATTTAGAGAAGAGTTAACACCTATCCTACTCAAACTCTTCCAGAAAATTGCAGAGGAAGGTAAACTTCCAAACTCATTCTATGAGGCCACCATCACCCTAATACCAAAACCTGACAAAGATACTACAAAAAAAGAAAACCACAGGCCAATATAACTGATGAACATAGATGCAAAAATCCTTAACAAAATTCTAGCAATCAGAATCCAACAACACATTAAAAAGATCATACACCATGACCAAGTGGGGTTTATCCCAGGGATGCAAGGATTCTTCAATATCTGCAAATCAATCAATGTAATTCACCACATTAACAAATTGAAAAATAAAAGCCATATGATTATCTCAATCGATGCAGAGAAGGCCTTTGACAAAATTCAACATTCATTTATGATAAAAACTCTCCAGAAAGCAGGAATAGAAGGAACATACCTCAACATAATAAAAGATATATATGACAAACCCATAGCAAACATTATCCTCAATGGTGAAAAATTGAAAGCATTTCCCCTAAAGTCAGGAACAAGACAAGGGTGCCCACTTTCACCACTACTATTCAACATAGTTCTGGAAGTTTTTGCCACAGCAATCAGAGCAGAAAAAGAAATAAAAGGAATCCAAATTGGAAAAGAAGAAGTAAAACTCTCACTGTTTGCAGATAACATGATCCTCTACATAGAAAACCCTAAAGACTCTACCAGAAAATTACTAGAGCTAATGAATATAGTAAAGTTGCAGGATATAAAATCAACACACAGAAATCCCTTGCATTCCTATACACTAATAATGAGAAAGTAGAAAAAGAAATTAAGGAAACAATTCCATTCACCATTGCGACGAAAAGAATAAAATACTTAGGAATACATCTACCTAAAGAAACTAAAGACTTATATATAGAAAACTATATAACACTGGTGAAAGAAATCAAAGAGGACACTAATAGATGGAGAAATAGACCGTGCTCATGGATTGGAAGATCAATATAGTGAAAATTAGTATATTACCCAAAGCAATTTACAAATTCAATGCAATCCCTATCAAGCTACCAGCGATATTTTTCACAGAACTAGAACAAATAATTTCAAGATTTGTATGGAAATACAAAAAACCTCGAATAGCCAAAGCGATTTTGAGAAAGAAGAATGGAACTGGAGGAATCAACTTGCCTGACTTCAGGCTCTCCTACAAAGCCACAGTCATCAAGACAGGATGGTATTGGCACAAAGACAGGAATATAGACCAATGGAACAAAATAGAAAGCCCAGAGATAAATCCACACACATATGGACACCTTATCTTTGACAAAGGAGGCAAGAATATACAATGGAGTAAAGACAATCTCTTTAACAAGTGGTGCTGGGAAAACTGGTCAACCACTTGTTAAAGAATGAAACTAGATCACTTTCTAACACTGCACACAAAAATAAACTCAAAATGGATTAAAGATCTAAATGTAAGACCAGAAAGTATAAAACTCCTAGAGGAGAACATAGGCAAAACACTCTCCGACATAAATCACAGCAGGATCCTCTATGATCCACCTCCCAGAATTCTGGAAATAAAAGCAAAAATAAACAAATGGGATCTAATTAAAATTAAAAGCTTCTGCCCAACAAAGGAAAATATAAGCAAGGTGAAAAGACAGCGTTCTGAATGGGAGAAAATAATAGCAAATGAAGCAACTGACAAACAACTAATCTCAAAAATATACAAGCAACTCCTGCAGCTCAATTCCAGAAAAATAAACGACCCAATCAAAAAATGGGCCAAAGAACTAAATAGACATTTCTCCAAAGAAGACATACGGATGGTAACAAACACATGAAAAGATGCTCAACATCACTCATTATTAGAGAAATGCAAATCAAAACCACAATGAAGTACCACTTCACACCAGTCAGAATGTCTGTGATCCAAAAATCTGCAAGCAATAAATGCTGGAGAGGGTGTGGAGAAAAGGGAACCCTCCTACACTGTTGGTGGGAATGCAAACGAGTACAGCCACTATGGAGAACAGTGTGGAGATTCCTTAAAAAATTGCAAATAGAACTGCCTTATGACCCAGCAATCCCACTGCTGGGCATACACACCGAGGAAACCAGAATTGAAAGAGACACTTGTACCCCAATATTCATCGCAGCACTATTTATAATAGCCAGGACATGGAAACAACCTAGATGTCCATCAGCAGATGAATGGATAAGAAAGCTGTGGTACATATATACAATGGAGTATTACTCAGCTGTTAAAAAGAATACATTTGAATCAGTTCTGATGAGATGGATGAAACTGGAGCCGATTATACAGAGTGAAGTAAGCCAGAAAGAAAAACACCAATACAGTATACTAACACATATATATGGAATTTAGAAAGATGGCAATAATGACCCTGTATGCAAGACAGCAAAAAAGACACAGATGTGTATAGCGGACTTTTGGACTCAGAGGGAGAGGGAGAGGGTGAGATGATTTGGGAGAATGGCATTGAAACATGTATAATATCATGTAAGAATCAAATCGCCAGTCTATGTCAGATGCAGGATACAGCATGCTTGGGGCTGGTACACGGGGATGACCCAGAGAAATGTGGGGAGGGAGGTGGGAGTGGGGTTCATGTTTGGGAACGCATGTACACCCATGGTGGATTCATGTCAATGTATGGCAAAACCAATACAGAATTATAAAGTAAAATAAAGTAAAAAAAAAAAAAAAGTAAACGCTTGTCCTTGAAAAATCTCACTTAATAGTTGCAACTCCAATCTCCTTTTGATTTCTCCAATCACTTTTGATTTCTACTGCAGTACATTCACAGCACAATAACTGATTATGCTGAACACATTGAAACTATTCTTATGTACTTATAATTTGTGAGGATTCCTTGCTAATTTTCATTAATGAGCACCTACATAGGGTCAAGGTAGTTAATACAGTTTATAAAATGCAAGTCATAACAATAGCTCAGTAGAAAGTGTAAAGCCTTTCTCATTCCCCATGTGCTTGTAGAAGTTAAATTCAGATCCTCTTCAAAAATTGTGCGGAAATCTCTAACACTTGACAATTTTTTTTTCCTGAATGTCAAATACTTCTATGTTCCTTTAATAATCCTCAAGTTATTATCCAAAATTTTTCAAAAGCCTTCTTATGGTCTTGATAAAGAATTGATTAATATGACATTTTGTAAAATTAAGAGTGCATAGCTTTCAGATGAATTTAATAAGACTTGAAAAAATAATGAACTATGAATTTCTTGGAAATAGAGTGAAAAGAGCACTGGCCACAGATTAGGAAGCACATGAGCCCTAATAGTAACTGTATTTGTAAACTTGAGCAAGTTTCTTAATCTACATCAAAGCTTCTTACTTGCAAAATGGGTCACTGTGAGGACAAGATGGTGTATTGTGAGTATAAATTCTATGTAAATGCATCATTTTGTTTCAAGTGTTCATCAGCTTACATTTAATCATGCTTGGAGAACAACTCTGGCAAATGTACTCATACATATCCACATACATTTGTCTCAAAATTACTGTTTAAGTTCCTCATTAGAAGAGATTCTAAATGGAATGGTTAATTAAGGCACTCTTATTTCTATTTGTTACTATAAAATTAAGGCAGAGATTACAGAAAGCAGAACTTTATGTAATTTGTTACATAAAGTAAAACACGTAAAATCATTTTATTAAATCTGATTATCATTATGTTAAATCATGATATATTAAATATTTTGACTCCAAGATTTTTATGCATTAATAATTAAAATATACCATAGTACATATATAGTATAATATATATGATAATTGCATACCTGCAGTTGCACTAATGTTTTTAAAGCATTTTAGAGTTTTTCATAATTGTCTTGTAATGGCAATATTCAGGTTATCTGCAACACTATAATTACACTTCAACTACTTGAATCTGGATGAGAACCAAAGAAATTCATACCAGGTGAATGGATTCCACATTGTTTTTGTTGTTGTTCAGTTGATCAGTTGCTAAGTTGTGTCCAACTCTTTGCGACCCCATGGACTGCCGCACACCAGGCTTCCCTGTCCTTCACTGTCTCCTGGAGTTTACTCAAATTTCATGACCATTGAATCAGTGATGCCGTCCAACAGTCTCATACTCTGTTGCCCCCTTCTTCTCTTGCCCTCAACCTTTCCCATCATCAGGAAAGGGTCTTTTCCAGTGAGTTGACTCCACATCAGGTGACCAAAGTATTGGAGCTTCAGCTTCAGCATCAGTTTTTCCAATGGATATTCAGGGTTAATTTCCTTTAGGATTGACTGGTTTGATTTCCTTGCTGTCAAAGGGACTCTCAAGAGTCTTCTCCAGTACCACAGTTCGAAAGCATCAATTCTTTTGTGCTCAGCCTTCTTTTTGGTTCAACTCCAAATTCGTCGTCCAGGTTTGTCATAGCTTTTCTTCCATGGAGCAAGCACCTTAAATTTCATGGCTGCAGTGACTGTCTGTAGTGATTTTGGACCCCAAGAAAATAAAATCTGCCACTGTTTCCATTTTTCCCCATCTTTTCCATTAAGTGATGGATCCAGATGCCATGATCTTTGTTTTTTGAATGTTGAATTTCAAGCCATATTTTTCACTCCCCTCTTCCACCTTTATCAAGCGGCTTTTTAGTTCCTCTTCACTTTCTGACATTAGGGTGGTATCATCTGCATATCTGAAGTTGTTGATGTTTCTCCTGCCAATCTTGATTCCAGCCTTTGATTCATCCAGCCCATCATTTCACATGATGTACTGTGCATAGAAGTTAAATAACCAGGGTGACAACATACAGCCTTGAGGTACTCCTTTCCCAATTTGAAACCAGTCCATTGTTTATGTTCGGTTCTAACTGTTGCATCTTGACTTGCATACAGATTTCTCAGGAGGCAGGTAAGGTGGTCTGGTATTCCATCTCTTTAAGAATTTCCCACAGTTTGTTGTGATCCACACAGTCAAAGGCTTTAGTATAGTCAATGAAGCAAAAGTAGATGTTTTTCTGGAACTCTCTTGCTTTTTCTGTGATCCAGTGGATGCTGATAATTTAATATCTTGTTCCTCTGCCTTTTCTAAATCCAGCTTGTACATGTGGAAATTCTTGGTTTATGTACTGTTGAAGCCTGGGCTGAAGGATTTTGAGCATTACTTTGCTAACCTGTGAAAAGAGCACAATTGTGTGGTGGTTTGAACATGCTTTGGCATTGGCCTTCTTTGGGATTGGAGTGAAAATTGACCTTTTCCAGTCCTGTGGCCACTGCTGAGCTTTCCAAACTTGCTGCCATTTGATTGCAGCACTTTAACAGCATCATCTTTTAGGATTTGAAACAGCTCAGCTGGAATTCCATCACTTCCACTAGCTTTGTTTATAGTAATGCTTCCTGAGGCCAACTTGACTTCACACTCCAGGATGAATGACCTCTAGATGAATGACCACAACATTGTGGTTATCTGGGTCATTAAGACCTTTGTTGTTGTTGTTGTTGTTCTGTATATCCTTTCCAACTATTCTTAATCTCTTCTGCTTCTTTTATGTCCTTATCATTTCTGTCCTTTCTCATGACCATCCTTGCATGAAATGTTCCCTTTATAGCCCCAATTTTCTTGAAGAAATATCTAGCTTTTCCTAGTCTTTTGTATTCCTCTATTTCTTTCATTGTTTGTTTAAGAAGTTATTTATTTATTTATTTATTTATTTATTTATTTATCTCTCCTTGCTGTTCTCTGGAACTCTGCATTCAGTTGGGTACATCTTTCTCTCTTGCCTTTCGATTCTCTTCTTTCCTCAACTGTTTGTAAAGCCTCCTCAGACAATCACTTTGTCTTCTTGCATTTCTTTTTCTTTGGGATGGTTTGGTCACTGCTTCCTGTACAGTGTTACAAATCTCCATTGATAATTCTTCAGGCACTGTGTCTACCAGATAATCCCTTGAATCTGTTTGTCACCTCCACTGTATAATAAGAAATTTGATTTAGGTCATATCTGAAAGGAGATCTAACCAGTCCATCCTAAAGGAGACCAGTCCTGGGTATTCATTGGAAGGACTGATGCTGAGGCTGAAATTCCAATACTTTGGCCCCCTCATGCGAAGAGTTGACTCATTGGAAAATACCCTGATGCTGGGAGGGATTGGGGGCAGGAGGAGAAGGGGGTTACAGAGGATGAGGTGGCTGAATGGCATCACTGACTCGATGCACATGAGTTTGGGTGAACTCCGGGAGTTGGTGATGGACAGGGAGGCCTGGCATGCTGCGATTCATGGGGTCACAAAGAGTCAGACACTAATGAGCAACTGAACTGAACTGAACTGAAATGACCTAGTGGTTTTCCCTACTTCCTTCCATTTCAGCCTGAAATTTTGCAGTAAGGAGCTCATGATATGAGCCACACTCAGCTTCAGGTCTTGTTTTTGCTGACTGTATTGAGCTTCTCCATCTTTGTCTGCAAAGAACATAATCAGTCTGGTTTTGATGTTGATAATCTGGTGATATCCATGTGTACCGTCATCAGTCATTACTTCTGAGCCCCCAAATTCATGTCCTTTTCAGATATAAAATACATGAACTGTATTTCAGCACCCCCAAACTCTTAACCGTTTCATGAATTTAAATCCAAAGTCTCATCCAAATATCATCTAAGTCAGATTTGGATAAGACTCAAGATTCATCCTGGGACCATTTTCCCTCTTGTTGTAAACCCGTTAAACCAGACAAGTTATGTGCTTCCAAAAATACAATGGTGGTGACTCATCAAGAAACAAAAATACCAATACAGTATACTAAGGCATATATATGGAATTTAGAAAGATGGTAATGATAACCCTGTATGTGAGACAGCAAAAGAGACACAGATGTATAGAACAGTCTTTTGGACTCTATGGGAGAGGGAGAGGGTGGGACGATATGGGGGAGTGGCACTGAAACATGTATAATATCATATAAGAAACGAATTGCCAGTCGAGGTTCAATACAGGATGCTTGGGGCTGATGCACTGGGATGACTCAGAGGGATGGTACGGGGAGGGAGGTTGGAGGGGGGTTCAGGATGGGGAACACACATACGCCCGTGGCCGATTCATGTTGATGTGTGAGAGAACCAATACAATATTGTAAAGTAAATAAATAAATAAAAATTAAGAAAAAAGAAACAAAGGGAGAAAAATCAAATCAACAAAATTAGAAATGAAAATAGATCACAGCAGACAACACAGAGATACAAAGGATTATAAGAGACTACTAGCAGCAGGTATAGCCAATAAAATGGACAACTTGGAAGAAATGGACAAATTCTTAGAAAAGTACAACTTTCCAAAACTGAACCAGGAAGAAATAGAAAATCTTATCAGACCCATCACAAGTACAGAAATTGAAACTGTAATCAGAAATCTTCCAGCAAACAAAAGCCCAGGACCAGACGGCTTCACAGTTGAACTCTACCAAAAATTTAAAGAAGAGCTAACACCTAGCCTACTCAAACTCTTCCAGAAAATGGCAGAAAGATAAACTTCCAAACTCATTCTATGAGGCCACCATCACTCTAATATCAAAACCTGACAAAGATGCCACAAAAAAAGAAAATCACAGGCCAATATCACTGATGAACATAAATGCAAAAATCCTGAACAAAATTCTAGCAAAGAGAATCCAACAACATATTAAAAAGATCATACATCATGACCAAGTGGGCTTTATCCCAGGGATGCAAAGATTCTCCAATATCTGCAAATCAATCAATGTAATACACCACATTAACAAATTGAAAGAAAAAAAAACATATGATTATCTCATAGATGCAAGAAAGCCTTTGACAAAATTCAACATTCATTTATGATAAAAACCCTCCAGAAAGCAGGAATAGAAGGAACGTACCTCAACATAATAAAAGCTATATATGACAAACCCACAGTTAACATTATCCTCAATGGTGAAAAATTGAAAGCATTTCCCCTTAAGTTAGGAGAAAGACAAGGGTGCCACTCTCACTTCCAAAACTATTCAACATAGTTCTGGAAGTTTTGGCCACAGCAATCAGAGCAGAAAAAGAAATAAAAGGAATCCAGATTGGAAAAGAAGAAGTAAATCTCTCACTATTTGCAGATGACATGATCCTCTACATAGAAAACCCAAAAGACTCCACCAGATAATTATTAGAGCTAATCAATGAATATAGCAAAGATGTAGGATATAAAATCAACACACAGAAATCCCTTGCATTCCTATACACTAACAATGAGAAAACAGAGAAATTAAGGAAAAAATTCCATTCACTACTTCAACAAAAAGAATGAAATACTTAGAAATCAGTTCAGTTCAGTTCAATCACTCAGTTGTGTCCGACTCTTTGCAACCTCATGAACTGCAGCACCAGGCCTCCATGTCCATCAGCAATTCCCGGAGTTCACTCAAACTCATGTCCATCGAGTCAGTGATGCCATTCAACCATCTCATCCTGTCGTCCCCTTTTCCTCCTGCCCCCAATCCCTCCCACATCAGAGACATTTCCAATGAGTCAGCTCTTAGCGTGAGGTGGCCAGAGTACTAGAGTTTCAGCTTTAGCATCATTACTTCCAAAGAACAGCCAGGGCTGATCTCCTTTAGAATGGACTGGTTGGATCTCCTTGCAGTCCAAGGGACTCTCAAGAGTCTTCTCCAACACCACAGTTCAAAAGCATCAATTCTTCGGTGCTCAGCTTTCTTCACAGTCCAACTCTCACATCCATACATGACCACAGGAAAAACCATTGCCATGACTAGACGGACATTTGTTGGCAAAGTAATGTCTCTGCTTTTCAATATGCTATCTAGGTTGGTCATAACTTTCCTTCCAAGGAGTAAGCGTCTTTTAATTTCATGGAGGTAATGACCAAGTGCAGTGATTTAAATAATGTCTGACACTGTTTCCACTGTTTCCCCATCTATTTCCCATGAAGTGATGGGACCAGATGCCATGATCTTTGTTTTTTGAATGTTGAGCTTTAAGCCAACCTTTTCACTCTCCTCTTTCACTTTCATCAAGGGGCTTTTTAGTTCCTCTTCACTTTCTGTCATAAGGGTGGTGCCATCTGCATATCTGAGGTTATTGATATTTGTCCCGGCAACCTTGATTCCAGCTTGTGCTTCTTCCAGCCCAGCGTTTCTCATGATGTACTCTGCATGTAAGTTAAATAAGCAGGGTGACAATATACAGCCTTGACGTACTCCTTTTCCTATTTGGAACCAGTCCGTTGTTCCCTGTCCAGTTCTAACTGTCACTTCCTGACCTGCATATAGGTTTCTCATGAAGCAGGTCAGGTGGTCTGGTATTCCCATCTCTTTCAAAATTTTCCACAGTTTATTGTGATCCATGCAGTCAAAGGCTTTGGCATAGTCAATAAAGCAGAAATAGATGTTTTTCTGGTACTCTCTTGCTTTTTCCGTGATCCAGCGGTTGTTGGCAATTTGATCTCTGGTTTCTCTGCCTTTTCTAAAACCAGCTTGAAAATCAGGAAGTTCATGCTTCATGTGTTGCTGAAGCCTGGCTTGGAGAATTTTGAGCATTACTTTATTAGCGTGTGAGATGAGTGCAATTGTGTGGTAGTTTGATTATATCTACGTAAAGAAACAAAAGGCCTATATATATAAAACTACAAAACACTGGTGAAAGAAATCAAAGAGGAAACAAATAGATGGAGAAATATACCGTGTTCATGGATCAGAAGAATCAGTATAGTGAACATGAGTAAACTACCCAAAGCAATCTATAGATTCAATGCAATCCCTATCAAGCTACCAATGGTATTTTTCAGAGAACTAGGACAAGTAATTTCACAATTTGTACGGAAATACAAAAAACCTCAAATAGCCAAAGGAATCTTGAGAAAGAAGAATGGAACTGGAGGAATCAACCTGCCTGACTTCAGGCTCTACTACAGAGCCACAGTCATCAACACAGTATGGTACTGGCACAAAGACAGAAATATAGATCAATGGAAAAAAGAGAAAGCCCAGAGATAAATCCACACACCTATGGATGCCTTATCTTTGACAAAGAAGGCAAAAATATACAATGGAGAAAAGACAATCTCTTTAACAAGTGGTGCTGGGAAAACTGGTCAACCACTTGTAAAAGAATGAAACTACAACACTTTCTAACACCTTACACAAAAATAAACTCCAAATGGATTAAAGATCTAAACGTAAGACTAGAAACTATAAAACTCCTAGAGGAGCACATAGGCAAAACACTCTCCGACATAAATCACAGCAGGATCCACTATGACCCACCTCCCTGAATATTGGAAATAAAAGCAAAAATAAACAAATGTGACCTAATTAAAATTAAAAGCTTTTGCACAACAAAGGAAACTATAAGCAAGGTGAAAAGACAGCCTTCAGAATGGGAGAAAATAATAGCAAATGAAGCAACAATAAAGAACCTCAAAAATATACAAACAACACCTCAATTCCAGAAAAGTAAATGACCCAATCAAAAACGGGCCAAAGAACTAAATAGACATTTCTCCAAAGAAGACATACAGATGGCTAACAAACACATGAAAAGATGCTCAACATCACTCATTATCAAAGAAATGTAAATCAAAACCACAATGAGGTACCATTTTATGCCAGTCAGAATGGCTGCTATCAAAAAGTCTACAAGGAATAAATCCTGGAGAGGGTGTGGAGAAAAGGGAACCCTCTTACACTGTTGGTGGGAATGCAAGCTAGTACAGCCACTCTGAAGAACCGTGTGGAGATTCCTTAAAAAACTGGAAATTGATCTGCCATATGACCCAGCAATCCCACTGCTGGGCATACACGCTGAGGAAACCAGAATTGACAGAGACACACGTACCCCAATGTTCATCGTAGCACTGTTTATAATAGCCAGAACATGGAAGCAACCTAGATGTCCATTGGCAGACGAATGGATAATAAAACTCTGGTACATATACAAAATGGAATATTACTCAGCCATTAAAAAGAATACATTTGAATCAGTTCTAATGAGGTGGATGAAACTGGAGCCTATTATACACAGTGAAGTAAGCCAGAAAGAAAAACACCAATACAGTATACTAACACATACATATGGAATTTAGAAAAATGGAAATGATAACCCTGTATGCGAGTCAGCAAAAGAGACACAGATACATAGAACAGTGGGAGAGGACGAGGGTGGGATGATTTGGGAGAATGACATTGAAACATGTATATTATCATATGTGAAATGAATCGCCTGTCCAGGTTTGATGCATGATACAGGGTGCTCAGGGCTGGTGCACTGAGATGAGCCAGAGAGATGGGATGGGGAGGGAGGTGGGAGGGGGTTTCAGGATGGGGAACACATGTACACCCGTGGTGGATTCATGTCAATGTATGGCAAAACCAATACAATATTGTAAAGTAATTAGCCTTCAATTAAAATAAATAAATTTATATTTTTAAAAAAAAGAAGGAAAAAAGAAATAGAATGGTGTGGCCTAGACTAGACATTTCCGTTCCAAAAGAGAGATAAGGAAGAAGAGCTGGTGGGTCCTAGGCAAATTCCAACAGCTGAGAAGGCAAATTCAGTGAGATACTAATCCTCAAGAATAATCCTCTGACCAGATGCTCTGCCTCCCTGATCCACTGGGGTGACACTTTCACTGTCAGAGCCCTAGCTGGCAATGTATATTTCACTTTGATTGGATGATCTCTGGTCTATTGACACTAACAAGATAGCCCTGATGATGTCTGACTTGCCACCTTTGGGGCCATTCTCTTTTCTTGAAGAATAACACAAGTGCACAGATGGATAGCTTTATTTTCCTGCTGAATATAAGAAGTCTGGCAGTGTTCCTTCATTCCATCCTATCTCCATATCATTCAGTTCAAACTGGCAGTATTTCCAGTCTTTTGGCTTGGTTAGGTTCTATTCTGGTTTGCACTCATACTAATCTACTTATCAAATGGTTACTTTCCCCCACTTTTGGTTAGTGTTCTCTCCAGAAGAATGCTTTCTCAATTTTTGGCAAGATTTTCTAAATCTTTAAGTTTTGCTTTCTTTATGTTTAAAAATTTTGTTTTCCTTTCATTTTTCTCTTCTTGTTTTTTACTGTAAGCAGTCTGGAAGATCCACGTTGCTCCATCAACCTTTTTTGTTGTTGTTGCTTCTAGTTCCATCTTGCACAAAATACTAAGACACACACATAATTGAGTTAATTTTGTTTTGCTGCTGTTTAACACAGATAGTCTTTCCTTGAAATGTAAGCTTTTTCCAGAAGGCACCTCCAAACACTTTTAGCTTTTACCTGTTATCTAGTTCCAAAGCAGCTTCTATACTTTTAGGTGTTTATTACAGCACCCCTTTCATAGTATTAATTTCTTAGTCAGATTGGGCTGCTATAATGAAATACCATAAAGTGAGTAGATTAAAAATGAGACATCTGTTTCTCACAGTTCTGGAGGCTGGGAATTTCAAGATCTAGACATTGGCAGATTTGAGTTCTTGGTAAGGGCCTCTTTCCAGTTTGCAGATGGCCACCCTCTTGCAGTATCCTCACATGGCAGAGAAAGAGAGCTCTCCTGTTTCCTCCTGCTCTTATAAAAGATAATATATCATGAGGGGCCTCCCATAATGACCTAATCTAGCCCCTGATTACCTATCAAAGACCCCGCTTCCAAATACCACCCCACTGGGGTTGAGAGTTTCAACCTAGGAATTTTTGGGGAAAATATTCCGTCCATAAAATCTCGCATATAAAATTTTACACTAATAGCACAGTACTTAGCACAGAAAATATCAATAAATAACAGTTCATGTTAATATGAAATCTTCAGCAAGTTGTTTCGCATTTAGAGAAGTCTGTATATTTGATAAAGTGTGAGGGAGAGAAGGAGAAAAAGCCATTTTGTGAACATTATCCAAGAATGTCATCTTTAACCTACAAAAAACAATATAATGCAGACACAAGTGATGTAATAATGAAACGTTTTTAAAAGAGAGAGATCGTAATTTTAAGATCATTTGAGATGAAAAGCTTAAGATTAGTCATTGGTTTAAAGACAAAAAATTATATAAAATTTAGTTTATTCAATTTTTTTGTCAGTGTTAGTAATAGGTTTACATCAGAACTTGTGATTTTCATTTCTGTATGTCAACTCCATTTTCATTTTTCCTTTTTGTTAAATGCCATGTTTAATTATTTCTGGATTTTAGAGAAATAGTGCCCTACCATAAAAGAAAATCAACAAAATAAAATTTGACAAGGATTATTATAAAATTCAATATTTTGTTTCAAAATACCATCTGCTAATGTTATTTTAGAGGAGATTTCTGTGCTATGAGACATTTGGACTAAATGTCCAGCTTATTGTCTAATCCCACCCAAGTTGGAAACACTGATTATAAGTAAGGAAAGGAGAAATAGTACTAGTACTAATATTAACAGTAATATACAGAGTGAAGTTGATCAGAAAGAGAAAAACATAGATCATTTAATTTCACTTATATATAGAATCTAGAAAAATGATACAGATGGACTTATTTTCAAAGCAGAAATATAGACACAGATGTACAGAACAAATTTATGGACATCAAGGGGGAATGTGGGAGGTTGGATGGATTGGGAGATTGGGATTGACATATATATATACACTACTGTGTACAAAGATAGATGACTAATGAGAACCAACAGGGAACTCTACTCAATGCTCAAAATAAATAAAATGTCCTCATTTCATGTATCACATATCTCATGCAAAATATAGTAATGTTAATGCTAAAATTAATACCAGTATCAGTACTAACACCAAAGCAAATATGAATTCAATATCAGTGCTAATTAATGCTAACATTAACATTAAGCAACCATTAGGCATAAGGTTAAAATTTTAATATGTATTTTCATTAAATTCTCATCACAACTTTATAAAGAAGTTCTTATTATCTTCACTCTACAAGGAAGAAAACAGAAGGTTTTTACAATGAGCTTGCCTGAAATCTCATGACTGGAAAGTAATGGAATCTGGATTATATACCAACTCTGTTCATTTCCAGAGACCATGCTGTTCTAGCCAATATTAGTTTTGTTTGGGTCTTCTCTTTGACAGACTCTTTACCACCCTTATGCTGTCTGGAATTATTACTTATCTAGTAATTAACTTAAAACAACATCTCCATTAAATTTTATGAAAATGATTTTAATTTTCTTTCACTGCAATCCTCCCCCCAGATTCTTCCTACAATTTCCTAGTAACAATTTGAAAAGTAGATGAAGAAAGTGGAAAGAAATTTACCCAAATACCTAGAATAAAACATTTCTTTGGCCCAAGGGAAACAGTAAAATTTAGTTTTCTACTAACACCATGGCAGTTACAATGAACTCTTGATGTTCAGTGGCATTTTTCTATGATTTTGTCTCCAGAGTTTCTGCTTTTTGGTTGTAATTACTATTTTTCCTTATCCAATAAGTTCTTATGTTTATATTATGCTATTTTTACTAAAGTCCTTCTTAGTGTTAATGCATTTTTAAAAATACAGCTATACATAACATTTTATGTAATAGTCATAATCTGAAAAGAACGTATTGATCAACTCGTCAGTTATAATCAATTCAATAAGTCATTGACTGTGTATGTATGACTCCTAAGTCTAAGATCAGTTTCCTTTGTTCTTTAATTGCTTTTGAAAACTCATTCTGGTTCCTCAAATGAATAGGGATCAATGCGCATAGCAAACAAGCCTCACATATCACTCTTTATTACTCTAATATCAACATTTATTCTTCACATTTTAGGATTATATTTTTATGATGGGTTGATGCATAGGTATTTTCTGTCCTTGCTATGACCAGTTGACATTTCTAAAATAACAATCAGTAAAAAAGAATTATATCCATTCTGTGGGTCTGAGTGGCACTAAGTAGGACATATTATCTTGCTCGCTGACAGCTGTGTGTGAACAATAAGCCTATTTGAAAAGACAGCTGTTCTGAGTTCTGTGTGCAGATTTTGTCCATGGACAGGGCACATCTAATTGACCCATTTGGGGATTGATGGTGTAACATTGATCTCATTAGTATCAGGCAAAGAAACTGAGCTAGCTGGACACAGATTGAAAGCAATTTAAATTTTCTCTTAGCTGTTTATCTTCAATGTGAGACATGTAGCTAAACAATTTCTCAAGTTCATAAATTATAGCTCTTTTTTCATATTCTTAATTTTTACTTCATTCAAATCTAGTTCAGTATAAAAGCAGTGCCACTGAACAGTGTATTTCTGACTTAATTATTGTTCCACATTAAAGTAATTCAAACTGAAGTAACACACTTAAAATTATAAAATTTTAAATAACACACACACAAATTAATCCTGGAAACTTTCCACTCATAGACAATACAGCTTCTCTGACTTTTGTATTTGAAAAATCTCTTTGAAACAAGGGCTGACAAAGGCTGACAGGCTTGAATTAACTTGCTGTTTTAAATAAAAACCTCAGTCCAAGCCCTATTTTGAACCAATCTGTGACCCTCAAACAAGATAATTAGCCTCTCTGTACTGTTATTTTCTCATCTGTGAAATGGGGATGATAATAGTGATTTGGCACATGGAATTACTGTGAGGAAATACTGCAAAACCCTTGAAAAATATGAAGTACTATACAATTTATTACTAATTACAATAATCATATTACATGTGGGTGTCCTGTGCACAAAGTATTATGTTCAAAAGTCGTATAATATAATTATTCAGAAAATGTACAGAAAAATTTTCCTGGTTTAACTGAAAAGAACCAAGCTAGCTTTTTAGCAGTGGGTGTGGATCAGCAACAGTAGTCATGCATTAAATGGAAATGTTTATTTAAAAATGGTAAAAATGTCAGACTGGACCAAATGAAGAAGACAAAGCTAAATTCTCATATTGTGAATTATATTGATTCAATGTTTCAACAGGCTCTAAGAGTAGTTCTAATTAGTATAGCTTCCATGGTGGCTCAGTTGGTAGAGAATCTGCCTGCAACATAGGAGACCCAGGTTTGATCCCAGGGTGGGAAAGATGTCCTGGAGAAGGAAATGTCAACCTGCTCCAGCATTCTTGCCTGGAAAATCCCACATACAGAGGAGCCTGGTTGAGTTATAATCCATGGGATCACAAGGAGTTTGACACAACTGAGTAACTAACACTTTCACTTTCACTATAATTAGTGCATCAGTATGTTTGTTGTGCTCTGGCTCTGGAGCAACAAGAGAAAACAGATCAATTTAAAAATGGCAAGAATACTAAATAATACCAATATTTCTGTGTTTTTTATTTTATTTTATTTTTATTTTGGTTGCCCTGGGGTTTTTGTTGCTGTGCATGGGCTACTCTGGTTGCAGTGTGTGGCCCTCTCATTGTGGTGATTTGTTGTCAAGAACAGGCTCTAGGAAGATGGATGGGCTTTAGTAATTGTGGCTTGCTGCCTTCAGGGCATGGGCTTAGTTGCTCTGCAGCATGTGGAATCTTCCCAGATCAGAGACTGAACCTCTGTCCCCTGCATTGGCAGGCAGATTTCTACCCACAGTACCACCAGGGATGTCCTGTCTGTCTTTCAGTTCAGTTCAGTTCAGTCACTCGGTCGTGTTGACTCTTTGCAACCCCATGAATTGCAGCACGCCAGGCCTCCCTGTCTATCACTAACTCCCGGAGTTCACTCAAACTCACGTCCATAGAGTCGGTGATGACATCCAGCCATCTCATCCTCGGTTGTCCCTTTCACCTCCTGCCCCCAATCCCTCCCAGCATCAGAGTCTTTTCCAATGAGTCAACTCTTTGCATGAAGTGTCCAAAGTACTGGAGTTTCAGCTTTAGCATCATTCCTTCCAAAGAAATACCAGGCTGTTCTCCTTCAGAATGGACTGGTTGGATCTCCTTGCAGTCCAAGGGACTCTCAAGAGTCTTCTCCAACACCACAGTTCAAAAGCATCAATTCTTCGGCACTCAGCTTTCTTCACAGTCCAACTCTCACATCCACATCCATATATGACCACAGGAAAAACCATAGCCTTGACTAGACGGACCTTAGTTGGCAAAGTAATGTCTCTGCTTTTAAATATACTAGCTAGGTTGGTCATAACTTTCCTTCCAAGGAGTAAGTGTCTTTTAATTTCATGGCTGCAGTCACCATCTGCAGTGATTTTGGAGCCCCAAAAATAAAGTCTGACACTGTTTCCACTGTTTCCCCATCTATTTCCCATGAATTGATGGGACCATATGCCATGATCTTCGTTTTCTGAATGTTGAGCCTTAAGCCAACCTTTTCACTCTCCTCTTTCACTTTCATCAAGAGGCCTTTTAGTTCCTCTTCACTTTCTGCCATAAGGGTGCTGTCATCTTACTCATAATTGATAGGTGAGTTTTATCCTCAAATCAGGATTTTTAACTTTGTGAATGTTAATCTTTTGGCCTAGATAGTCTGTTGTTGTAGAGGACTGTACTGTGTATTGTAGGCTGTTAGACAGCATTGCCTGGATTCTACCACTAAATGCCAATAGTACCTTCCTCCCAGGTATGATAACCAGAAAAGTCTCCAGGTGTTGCCAAATGTCCTATGATTGGAGCAGTCACTCTTTGTTGAGAAGTGCTGTCTGAAATTGGTGATCTTTAACCAGAATTTCTTGGGAGATGTTAAATAATCAAACTATTTTGTTTGTTCAAGGGAATGCTGATGGGCCATAAGAGGGAAGCACTGCTGAAATGATAAACAAAATCCCAACCTATGATTATACTCTGTTAATAAGGTTCTTATATGCAGAGTACGTCATGAGAAACGCTGGACTGGAAGAAACACAAGCTGGAATCAAGATTGCCAGGAGAAATATCAATCACCTCAGATATGCAGATGATACCACCCTTATGGCAGAAAGTGAAGAGGAGCTAAAAAGCCTCTTGATGAAAGTGAAAGAGGAGAGCGAAAAAGTTGGCTTAAAACTCAACATTCATAAAACGAAGATCATGGCATCTGGTCCCATCACTTCATGGGAAATAGATGGGGAAACAGTAGAAATAGTGTCAGACTTTATTTTTTGGGGTCCAAAATCACTGCAGATGGTGAATGCAGCCATGAAATTAAAAGACACTTACTCCTTGGAAGAAAAGTTATGACCAACCTAGATGGTATATTCAAAAGCAGAGACATTACTTTGCCGACTAAGGTCTGTCTAGTCAAGGCTATGGTATTTTTCTGTGGTGATGTATGGATGTGAGAGTTGGACTGTGAAGAAGGCTGAGCGCTGAAGAATTGATGCATTTGAACTGTGGTGTTGGAGAAGACTCTGGAGAGTCCCTTGGACTGCAAGGACATCTAACCAGTCCATTCTGAAGGAGATCAACCCTGGGATTTCTTTGGAAGGAATGATGCTAAAGCTGAAACTCCAGTACTTTGGCCACCTCATGTGAAGAGTTGACTCATTGGAAAAGACCCTGATGCTGGGAGGGATTGGGGTCAAGAGGAGAAGGGGATGACAGAGGATGCGATGGCTGGATGGCATCACTGACTCGATGGACGTGAGTCTGAGTGAACTCCTGGAGTTGGTGATGGACAGGGAGGCCTGGCGTGCTGCGATTCATGGGGTCGCAAAGAGTCAGACATGACTGAGCGACTGAACTGAACTGAATAAGGTTCTCACTTCTGTGCCCCTTTCTTTTCTGGTGTAACATCTATTCATGTGTGCTCAGTCGTGTCCAACTCTGCAACCCTGTGGACTGTAGCCCTCCAGGCTCCACTCTCCATAGGATTTCCCAGGCAAGATTACTGGAGTGGGTTGCCATTTTCTCCTCCAGGGGATCTTCCCTGACTCAGGATCAAACCTGCATCTCCTGTGTCTACCTGCATTGGTAGGTGGATTTTTTTTTTTTTTTTTTACCACAGAGCCACTCAAGAAGCTCAGCTTTAGTGAATCTTCTTCCCCTATCCTTATTCCCCAAATGAACGAAACTACTGGAAGTTCTGTGTCAGTTACTGACTTGTTGAAATAGATGAGATATCAGTCACAGTCACCATCCCCAAAGCAAGATCCCTTCAGACTCCACATTTTATTCATATGGAAATAGAATCAACTGATAGCCTACTTGTTTTCATTATCAACAAAACACCTCAAGCTCCAGTGTTACAGCAAGGCTAGGCTAGAAAACCTAGTGATATAAACCACATCACACATCTCCTATTACTGACCCTGAGACTTATCTGTGGAGACTTTGTAGGGGAATATAATATAAGGAAAAATAGATACTCTTCTAGACAGATGCATAGGTCATATCATATGAGCTGTTTCAATTTTCATAGTTTAAGCCTGCTTTTAATTATGAAGCAGATATATCCATTGATGTGAAAGAATGTCATTGTGACCTGTGGTCTTCTGCTGTTTCAATATTGTAAGATTAGATTTAATGATGTCCAAAACAACACACGGAAGTGTGGACTGTATGCATTTGTGTGTGTGTGTGTGTGTGTGTGTGTGTGTGTGAACTGCAATCAAAACACTAATGGACTTCAAGCACCACTTGGTTAATAATAAAGAGGCAGCAAGTATTGTTCTCTCTGTCACAAGGGGCAAGTGTCAGTTGCCATTATCCCTATATGTGCTTATAGTTTATTTTTAACAGTTGTATTGAGGTTAAGTTCACATACCATAAAACTCACCCTTTTACATGGTGCAATTCAGCAGATTTTAGTATATTCACAAAGTTGTGCATCAATCATTCCTCATAACAGGATATTTTCATCTCCCCAAAATGAAAGTTCATATTCACAGTCGATTTCCATTTTCCACCCTCCTGAGCTCCTGGCAACTATTAATGTATGTTCTGTATATATGGATTTCCCTATTCTGGACAGTTTGTATTAATGGAATCATACAACATGTATGTATTATACATTTATACAGTGCACTACCACATATAACTAACAAATTGTTTTCCTTCTCATCAACAATGAATTAGAATTCTATTTTTCCCACATCCTCTCCAACACTTATTTTCTATTTTCTCTTTTTTCTTTATTATAACCATGCTAGTAGGTGTGAAGTGGTTCCTCATTGTGATTTGGGTTTGCATTATCCTTATATCTAATGATGGGCTTCCCTGGTGACTCAGAGATGCTGCCTGCCAAGGCAGGAGACAAGCGTTAGATCCCTGGGTGAGGAAGATCCCCTGGAAAGGCAACCCACTCCAGTATTCTTGCCTGGGAAATTCCATGAACAGAGGAACCCAGTGGGTTTCCATGGGGTCACAAATAGTTGAACATGACTGACTGACTGAACTTGAACATGATATCTAATGATGTTGATCATCTTTTCCTGTGCTTAATGCCTATTTGTATATCTTGTTTATGGGAATGTTTATTCAAATGCATTGCCCATTTTTAATGTTTTTATTCTTTTTACTGTTGAATTGTACAAGTTCTATATATATTCTTGATAATATATGCTTATCAGATAAAATATTTTTATTTGATAAATCTGAAAATATTTTTTCCTATTCTGTGAGTTGCCTTTTCACTTCCTTGATAGTTCTTTTGAAGAACAGCTGTTATTTTAATTTTGATGATGTCCGATTAATTTTTGTATGTATTCGTTGCACTTTAAGTGTTACATTTTAAAAAGCATTGCCTTATCCAAGATCATGAAGACTTACTCATATGTGTTTTTCCTAAGTATTTTATATTTTTGTCCCTCATATTTACATTTTTGATCTATTATGAGATATATTTTGAATATGGTGGGAGATTAATATCCAGCTTCATTTTTCTGCACATGGCTAGCCAGTTGTCCCAGCGTCATTAGTTGAAAACAGTATTATTTCTTCATTTTATTACCTCGGTCAAAAATTAATTTATAAATACAAAGATTTACCCATAGACTATCAATTCTGTTCTATTTATCTTGGCTCTGTTACATAGAACTATGCAGCTTTAATAAACTATTAACATTTTTATTAATATTCTATTTTGGACATTGGTATGTATGATAGTGTGGGCTGCTCTGTTAAAATACCATAGGCTGAGTGGCTTAAACAACAGACAAAAAATCAAGATATCCAAAGATTCAGTGTCTGGTGGCCTCCTATTTTCTGGCTTTTAGACAGCTACTTCTCTCTGTGTGCTCACCTGGCCTCTCCTTAGTGCCTGTGCATGGAGAGAGAAAGAGATCACCATTTTTTAAATTGATTTACTTTTTAATTGAAAGATAATCATTTTACAGGATTTTGTTGTTTTCTGTCAAACATCAACATGAATCATCCATAGGCATATATGTCCCCTCCCTCTTGAACCTTGTCTTCTTGTTCTTGTAAAGGGACTAACCCTATCATGAGTGCTCTCCCCTCATGACCTCATTAAATCTAATTACCTTCCCAAGATCCCACCTGCAAATATCAGCACACACTTGGCGTTATGACTTCAGCATATAAATTTGAGGGGATACAAACATTGTAGTTCATAAAATTGCCTATAAAATGGGAATATTAGTACCATACATCAATAGAGTTACTGTGAGAACAGAATAAGATGAAACATATATTAAAGTGCTTTATAAATGTCCAAGTGTTATGGAAACCTTCATTGTTATTTTTAATTGTGATGGTCAGTCAACCTAAGCGCATGTAGTCATAGGAAAAAAGTCCAGTTCCTTAGCTTTCTATTTAGTTCATTTCTATTTCTATTTTCTGGTATAGTATCCATACCAGAATTAGGACTGCACATTAGATGAACCACATATCCTACTTATATATATGTAATTTTGTAATCCAGGGTATATCTCTTTATATCCTATGGAAATGAAATGAAAGTCACTCAGTCATGTCCAGCTCTTTGCAATCCGATGGACTGTAGCCAACCAGGCTTATCTGTCCATAGAGTTCTCCAGGCAACAATACCTGGATAGCCATTCTCTTGTATTATTATCATCCTAAGGAGTAATATTAGTCTACTTTCATCAACAACAAATGAATTAGAGGTTAACCTTAGTGCACCATCAACAGTATGAGTACTTGGTCCATGAATACTGTTAGAGCTTTACTTTCAAAATAAACAATCATTAACCTTGAATTCTCTATTCACACTTTATAGATTCCCTATGCAAGACTTGAATATTTCATATCAATTTCTTAAACAGTCCATAAATGAGCAGATTTCTAAGCATTGCTACTCAATGACTTTCAATATGAAAACGCTTTTCCCAATATGTATAATACAATTGTGGAGAGGTAAATATGTTCATGAAGCATGCTAGTTACTCAACTGTGTAACTTCTGATAACATTATCTGTTATAAGAAGAGCATTATCTGTTATAAGAACATTATTGTAAACAGAATAGTAGTCAGTTCTGTTTATTATTTTTACAGTCATTATATTCTCTATGTTGTGAAATAGAATATAGCAAGAATGTGATCTAATAGCTTTATAGTATTGTTTCCTTTTGCTATAGACTACTCTTCTAAAATATAACTTCAAAGCCAAGAGATAATGTTTTCTGGTTCTGATAAACCCAAACTGACAACAGAAGTTGAGCCATGAGCAAGTAGTACACTCTCTCTGAGAGAATATCAGATTAATACTACTAACTTCACATCTTCCTCCATCTTATGATAAAAATCAACACTGAACATATCTTTAGGTACAATGCTGGATTGCACATCTTAAATAAAACATGGTATCTATACCTGAGAGATGATGGTATATGTGATCTTTGCTTAGTAAAAAAAGGAATATAAAAGAAAATGTACAAAACTATTTTGCTGCTTATAAATAATACGTAAAATCTTTTCCATTATCTGGAAATGATAAATCAACCTCTGCAGCACATAATCAAAAATTTAGATTCTTGTCTTTAGACTCTAAATAGATAACCTATTATTTTAATAACCTCTCTAAGTTCAATTCCACTGACTTTTATAAGGTTTATGCAGCAGGGTGTAACTCTATATACAATCTGCACAACAATATTTTGTGCCAAACTCTGTTTTGGGAAAAACGTTTTATGACAACTAAAAAATAAAATACATAAATGATAATCCACAGTGTGCACACATGCATGCACACACACACACACATAGTGGTTTAGTCACTGCATCTTGTCAGGCTCTTGCAATCCCAGGGACTGTTGCCTTCCAGGCTCCTCTGTCCATGGGATTTTCCAGGCAAGAATACTGGAGTGGGTTGTCATTTCCTTCTCCAGAGAATCTTCCTGACCCAGGAATAGAACCTGGGTCTCCTGCATTGCAGGCGGATTCTTTACTGACAGAGCTACAAGGGAAGCCATATATATACACACATACACTATGTGTATTTGAGCAACTGCTGTACTCCCGGAGTTCCAAAGCTTGCTTAAGGGTTTAAGGGCAGCAGATAAAGGATTCTGAAAGAGCAATTGCTTCAAAGGTTGCCTAATACAGACCAGAAACTGTTTTTATAGATTGTAAGTCTTTACAAAACTGAACATTTTCAGGTTCTTCCTCAGGAAATGACGAGAACAAAATAGTATTGATTAATGACCACTCAAAAGTCTCAGAACCCAGAGCTCTGAGATTGGAAAGGCAAAAATCTGTTTATTCAGAAACATTAAAAGTGAATATTATATTTTGATCCATATACATAAGCTTGTATATGGGTAAATGGAAACGTAATGAGTGAGAGATCTTAACAAGCAATATTTACCTACAAGAATTAGTTCTCTTGTAAATTCCTTTCAAAAGTGTTACTGAAACTGGGCACCAAGGGAGGGATTGATTACATATGTTGACCATTTTCCTTTAAAATATCTAAAGCGCCAGCTAAGTCAGTATTTTGTGAATTCAATGCATTCAAAATAAAATAAAATAATACATTGAAATGAAATATCTATATATGTGACCATAATATGTGTTTGTATATGTGCATACATATGCTTTCATTTCATATATGTATACATGTTTATATAAACACACATGAAAAACATGTACATATGTACATACATGTATGGCAAGTCTGTTTTTTTTCAGTAGCTATACATATGTATAGATAAAGTATTATCTGTAGTTATATATACTTACATAATTATGTCTACTTACTCATATACATGTATAGATATCATCTATAGACATCTGTATAGATATATACCTATATGGCATGCTGCATTTCATGGGGTCACAAAGAGTCAGACACGACTGAGTGACTGAACTGAACTGAATATCTTATATATAATCAGAGCAACTTATCACACTTACGAATTACAGGTAATAAAATAATCACATCCAAATCTCAATATTTCTCTATGTATTTGTGCTAAGTTCAGTGTTTAAGGTATATTCATCCTCACTGCATCTCTATTGCTTCAGTTGCTTCTGTTCCTTTCCTTTTTTATTTTGTATATATCTAGAAAATCTGTCTGATTTAACTTCACTCAGTGTGAGAATCTCTGGATCCATTCATGTTGCTGCAAATGGCATTATTATGTTCTTTTGTATACCTCAGTAATACTCTGTTATATATATGTACCACATCCTCTTATCCATTCCTCTTTTGATGGATATTTAGGTTGATTCCATTTTCTGGCTATTGTGAATAGTGCTGTAGTGAACATTGGGGTGCATGTCCCTTTCAAATTATGTGTATTCCCAAATATATCCTCCAAGAGTGGGATTGATGGATCATATGATAGTTCTATTTTTAGACTTTTAAGGACACTATATATTGTTCTCCATAGTGACAGTGCCAGTTTGCATTCCCACCAACAATGTAAGAGGGTTCCCTTTTCTCCATACCCTCTCCAGTTTTTAAAGTTGTAGACTTATTGATGATGGCTATTCTGACTGATATGAGTAATAGATACCTCATTGTAGTTTTGAGAATGGGAAAGACTGGAACTCTCTTCAAGAAAATTAGAGATACCATGGGAACATTTCCTGCAAAGATGGGCACAATAAAGGAAAGAAATGGTATGAATCTAATAGAAGCAGAAGATATTAACAAGAGGTGGCAAGAATGCACAGAAGAACTATACAGACCCTGCTAACCATGATGGCATGATCAGTCACCTAGAGCCAAACATCCGGGACTGCAAAGTCAAGTAGGTCTTAGGAAGCATCAGTACAAAGAAAGCTAGTGGAGGTGATGGAATTCCAGCTGAACTATGTCAAATCCTAAAAGATGATGCTGTTAAAGTGCTGCACTCAATATGCTAACAAATTTGGAAAACTCAGCAGTGGCCATGGGACTAGAAAATGTCAGTTTTCATTCCAGTCTCAAAGAAAATCAATGCAAAGAATGTTCAAATTACTGCACAATTGCACTCATTTCACACTCTAGCAAAGTAATGCTGAATACTCTCCAAGCTAGACTTCAACAGTATGTGAACCAAGAAATTCCAGATGTTCAGGCTGGATTTAGAAAAGCAGAGGAATCAGAGATCACATTGCCAACATCTGTTGGATCATCAAAAAGGCAAGAGAGTTCCAGAAAAAACATCTACCTCTGCTTTACTGAATATGCCAAAGCCTTTGACTGTATGGCTCACAACAAACTGTAGAAAATTCTTCAAGAGATGGGAATGTTAGACCACCTTATCTACCTCCTGAGAAATCTGTATGCAGGGAAAGAAGAAACAGTTACAACTGAACCTGAAACAACAGCCTGGACCCAAACTGGGAAAGGAGTACATCAAGGCTGTATATTGTCACCCTGCTTATTTAACTTATATGCAGAGTACATCATGCTAAATTCCAGGCTGGATGAAGCACAAGCTGGAATCAAGATTGCTGGGAGAAATACCAATAACCTCAGATATGCAGGTAATACCACAGAAAGCGAAGAAGAACTAAAGAATCTCTTGATAAAAGTGAAAGAGGAGTGAAAAAGCTGGATTAAAATTCAACATTCAAAAAATTAACATCATGGTATCTGGTCCCATTACTTCATGGCAAATAGGTGGGGAAACAATGGAAACAGTAAGAGACTTTGTTGTTTTTGGCTCCAAAATCACTGAAAATGGTAACTGCAGCCGTGGAATTAAAAAAAATGCTTGCTCATTGGAAGAAAAGCAATGACCAACATAGGCAGTGTAGACAGCTGTGGTCCGTGTGATCAGATTGGCTAGTTGTCTGTGATTGTGGTTTCAGTGTGTCTGCCCTCTGATGCCCTCTCTTAGCACCTACCATCTTACTTGGGTTTCTCTTACCTTGGATGTGAGGTGTCTCTTCACAGCTGCTCCAGCAAAGTGCAGCCACTGCTCCCTACCTTGGACGTGGAAATCTTCTCTTCACTGCCGCCCCTGACCTTGGACCTGGGGTAGCTCTTCTTGGCTTCTTCTGCACAGTCATGCAGCCACCGCTCCTGGGCCGATGGGACCAGTAACACTGAAGAAGCTGAAGTTGAACGGTTCTATGAAGACCTATAAGACCTTTTAGAACTAACACCCCAAAAGACGTCCTTTTCATTATAGGGGACTGGAATGCAAAAGTAGGAAGTCAAGAAATACCTGGAGTAACAGACAAATTTGGCCTTGGAGTACAGAATGAAGCAGGGCAAAGGCCAATAGAGTTTTGCCAATGCACTGGTCATAAGAACCCCCCTCTTTCAACAACACAAGAGTAGATTCTACATATGGACATCATCAGATGGTCAACACCAAAATCAGATTGATTATATTCTTTGCAGCCAAAGATGGAGAAGCTATATACAGTCAGCAAAAACAAGACTGGGAGCTGACTGTGGCTCATATCATGAACACTTTCTTGACAAATTCAGACTTAAATTGAAGAAAGTGGGAAAAACCAGTAGACCATTCAGGTATGACATAATCAAAGCCCTTATGATTATACAGTGAAAGTGAGAAATAGATTTAAGGGACTAGATCTGAGAGACAGAGTGCCTGATGAACTATGGGTGGAGGTTCGTGATATTGTACAGGGGATAAAGACCATCCCCAAGAAAAATGAATGCAAAAAAGCAAAATGGCTGTCTGAGGAAGCCTTACAAATAGCTGTGAAAAGAACAGAAGTGAAAAACAAAGGAGAAAAGGGAAGATATACCCATTTGAATGCAGAGTTTGAAAGAATATCAAGGAGAGATAAGAAAGCCTTCCTCAGCAATGAATGCAAAGAAATAGAGGAAAACAAGAATAGGAATGACTAGAGATCTCTTCAAGAAAATTAGAGATACCAAGGAAAAATTTCATGCAAAGATGGGCTCAATAAAGGACAGAAATGGTATGGAACTAACAGAAGCAGAAGATATTAAGAAGAGGTGGCAAGAATGCACAGAAGAACTACACAAAAAGATCTTCACAACCCAGATAATCACAATGGTATGATCACTCACTTAGAGCCAGACATCCTAGAATGTGAAGTCAAGTCACCCTTAGGAAGTATCACTATGAATAAAGCTAGTGGAGGTGAAGGAATTCCAATTGAGCTATTTCAAATCCTGAAAGATAATGCTGTGAAAGTGTTGCACTCAATATGCCAGCTAATTTGGAAAACTCAGCAGTGGCCACAGAGTGGAAAAGGTCAGTTTTCATTCCAATAACAAAGAATGCTCAAACTACCACACATTTGCACCCATCTCACACACTAGTAAAATAATGCTCAAAATTCTCCAAGCCAGGCTTCAGCAATATGTGAACCGTGAACTTCCTGATGTTCAAGCTGGTTTTAGAAAAGGCAGAGGAACCAGAGGTCAAATTGCCAACATTTGCTGGATCATTGAAAAAGTAGAATTCCAGAAAAACATATATTTCTGCTTTATTGACTATGCCAAAGCCTTTGACTGTGTAGATCACAATAAACTGTGGAAAATTCTGAAAGAGATGGGAATACCAGACCACCTGACCTGCCTCTTGAGAAACCTGTATGCAGGTCAGGAAGCAACAGTTAGAACTGGACATGGAACAACAGACTGGTTCCAAATGGAGAAAGGAGTATGTCAAGGCTATATATTGTCACCCTGCTTATTTAACTTCTATGCAGAGTACATCATGAGAAATGCTGGGCTGGAGGAAGTACAAGCTGGAATCAAGATTGCCAGGAGAAATATCAATAACCTCAGATATGCTGATGACACCACCCTATGGCAGAAAGTGAAGAGGAGCTAAAAAGCCTCTTGATGAAAGTGAAAGAGGAGAGTGAAAAAGTTGGCTTAAAGCTCAACATGCAAAAAACTAAGATCATGGCATCCAGTTGCATCACTTCATGGCAAATAGATAGGGAAACAGTGGAAACAGTGGCTGACTTTATTTTGGGGGACTCCAAAATCACTGCAGATGGTGATTGCAGCCATAAAATTAAAAGACTCTTACTCCTTGGAAGGAAAGTTATGACCAACCTAGACAGCATATTAAAAAGTGGAGACATTACTTTGCCAACAAAGGTCCATCTAGTCAAGGCTATGGTTTTTCCAGTAGTCATGTATGGATGTGAGAGTTGGGCTATAAAGAGGGCTAGCACCAAAGAATTGATGCTTTTGAACTGTGGTGTTGGAGAAGATTCTTGAGAGTCGCTTGGATGGCAAGGAGATCAGACCGGTCCATCCTAAGGGACATCGGTCCTGGGTGTTCATTGGAAAGGCTGATTTTAAAGCAGAAACTCCGGTATTTTGGCCATCTGATGCAAAGACCTGACTCATTTGAAAAGACCCTGATGCTGGGAAACATTGAGGGCAGGAGGAGAAGGGGACGACAGAGGTTGAGATGGTTGGATTACATCACAGACTCAATGGATATGAGTTTGTGTAAACTCTGGTAGTTGGTGATGGACAGGGAGTCCTGACATGCTGTGGTTCATGGAGTCACAAAGAGTCGCACATGACTGAGTGACTGAACTGAACTGAATGTATGGATTTGAGAGTTAGACCATTAGGAAAGCTGAGCACCAAAGAATTGATGCTTTTGAACTCTGGTGTTGTAGAAGACTCTTGAGAGTCCCTTGGACTGCAAGGAGATCAGCTCATTCTATCCTAAAGGAAATCAGTCCTGAATATTAATTGGAAGGACTGATGCTGAACCTGAAACTCCAAAACTTTGGCCACCTGATGTGAAGAACTGCCTCACTGAAAATAACCCTGATGCTGGACAAGATTGAAGGCAGGAGGAGAAGGGGACGACAGAAGATGAGATAGTTGGATGGCATCACTGACTCAATGGACATGAGTTTGAGCAAGCTCCTGGTGTTGGTGATGGACAGGGAAGCCTGGCATGCTGCAGTCCATGGAGTCACAAATAATCAGATATGACTGAGCGAGTGAACTGAACTGAAATAATTAGTGGTATTAAGTGTCTTTTCGTGTACTTTTAAGCATCTGTATGTCTTCTCTTGATTAATGTTTCTGGAAGAGTAGGAGTGAGAACAGTAATATCAGTAAACCCTTCATTTCCCTACATGAGAAGTAGAGAAGTCCTTGCAATTTTTTAGAAGGAAGAAACCTGTTCTGACCAAGAAAAAGTGAGGGGCGTGTACTAACTAACCTGAGTTCATACCAAAGGGAAAATTGAGTAACAATTTTTTATTGCAAATATATTGTTTAGAAGAAAGCAATTACTTTATTCTATCCACATACCTGCATTAGTTTAGAAAATTTTAAGTAAAATAAAACAAGACAAAAAAAATAGGTCAAAGCATGAGGGGGAAGGGAAGAGAAAGCAATGATAATCATGGCACATTATCTTTTTGAGGTGTAATCATAATAAATGAAGCAGTTTAGATCATGTGAGACAAAGACTTTTGGTGACAGTTTATGCTATGTATCGCATTTTTGTTTTCATCTTACTTTGAAAATAGCATTAAAGAAGGCATTAGAGACAAAATAACATCCCATCAGAATATTCTCAAACTTCACCAAATGAATTCTAGCTAAATTTTGTTTGTTTCTTTTTTTAGAAATGCCTAAGAAATGAGAATATCAATTGGCTCTCTGGCTAAAAATCTGGTAAGGGAACTTAATAAACCTCTCAGGATAAAATCAGTTGACCTCAGTAAAATTCTTCACCTTTGGTAGAAAGGTAAAAGAAAATACTCTGTAGGAATCTTTCCATTAGAAGATTTATAAACTGACAGAGAAACAAAATTTTAATAGAAAATAATAATAGCTTTCCTTAACTACCTTGGATCTATTAAAACAAATACATCCAAAAAATGGAAAAGGATAGTATCAGGGTGATTACAAGAGTCTGATTTAAAAAAAAAAATGTGCTGTGCTTAGTAGCTTCAGCCATGTCCAATTCTTTGTGACCCTATGGACTATACAGTCCATGGAATTCTCCAGGCCAGAATACTGGGGTGGGCAGCCTTTTCCTTCTCCAGAGGATCTTCCCAACCCAGGGATAAAACCCAGGTGCCCCTCATTGCAAGCATATGTCTGTATCTTATTCCCTGGAACATGTGTTTGCAAAGCAACTGTACATAAAATAGGAAGATTGTCCTGGTGGGCCCAAAGTAATTACAAGGGTCCTTAAGTGTGGAAGTAGAAAACAGAAAAACAGCCATTGTCAGAGTAATGAAATGTGAAAATCACTCAAGTTTTCTGGCTTAAAAGATGGCAGGTGACCATGTGAAGCAGTTTGGGTAGCCTCTTCCCATTTAACAGGGCAAGGAGTGAATTCTCTTGTAAAGCCTCCAGAAGGAACATAGCTCTCCTAACACCTTGATTTTTGCCTACTAAGACTCATTTCAGACTTTAGACTTGCAGAACTATAAGATATTTTATGTTATTTTAAGCCACTAAGTTTATAGCAGTTTCTTACAGCAGCAATAGGAAATTAACATGCCACGTATTAGCAGAAAATAAAGAAAATTTAAGCCTCCTCTTTATATTTGTAAAAAGTAACTTGAAAACAATAATTTTTATAGAAATTATAGTAAATATATTTTAATAGATGATTTTAAGATAGAAAATATGAGAGGTGAATAAAAATTCAACTGATCTTATAATAGATAAGAAATCTATAAATGTGAAATCAGTTTTGACTATGTTAAATTCTTTTTTAATTAAAAATATATCTTAAACTGTGTCAAAAGCTAGATAGCAAGCTAGCAAAAAAATACTTGGCAACAAATGTGAGAAAAGGGGCCAATATATGTAATACACATTTGTATTAAATCACAATGAACCCTGTATTTGGGGAAATATGTGAAACACATGAATGGATAGCTGAAAGAGAATAATAAACATTTTTAAAAGTTTGGCTTAAAAAAGTATGGGAATTAGGCCATATAACTTAGTGATTAAGAGCCTGAACTATAGAATCAGACTTTTTGTGCTGAAATTCAAGCTCTGTCACTAAGGTCTGTATGATCTAGCATACATTACCTACCTCTCTGTGTGTCAATTTATTCATCTATAAAGTAAGAGTAAACAGTGATTTTTATACGATTAATGTGAGTACTGCACAATGAATCCATGCAAAGGGTTAATTAAACTGCCTGGATCATGTAAACAATAAGTGAAAAAACCTCTAGCTATTAGCTGTTATTAGTCAAGTGGATTCAATTAAAGTGATAATTTAAAGAAGGTACATAGTGTTGGAAAGGGGAGAAGAAATGCATTCCCATCTACTGGTTGTAGGAATTTAATTGTTTCAGTCTTAGTGCAGATAAACAGGAAATATGCATCAAATGTTTCAAAAATGAAAAAATAATTAGGTCTTAATCATTAATATCATGTCTTTTTTAGCGAGTGAGTGATGAGCAGTCTCATACCCACGTAATGGTATACACACATTTTACTAGGCTTTCCTTCTTGCACTTTGTAGATATTGCATTTTTTTTAACAAGTTGAAGTTTTACGGTAACCCTACATTGAGCAAATATGTTGGTACCATTTGTTGAACAGTATTTGCTCACTTTGTATATGTGTGTTTCATTTTTAATTCTCAACATCTTTCGATCTTTGTCATGTTATATTTGTTATGGAGAGCTATGGTCATTGATGTTACTATTCTAATTATTTTGGGGTGTCACAAAACATACCTGTAAGAAATGGCAAACAATAAGTGTTCTGTGTGTTCTGACTGCTCTACCAGCTGGCTATTCCCCTCTTTCCTTCTCCTCAGATCTTTCTATTTCCTGATACGCAGAAATATTAAAATTAAGTCAATGACCTCTAAGTGTTCAAGTCAAAGGAGGAGTCTCTCACTTTAAATCAAAATCTAGAAATGCTTAAGCTTAGTGAGGAAGACCTGTTGAAAGTCAAGATAAGCCAAAAGCTAGGCCTCTTGCACTAACAAGTTAAAGTTCTGAATGCAAGAAAAAGCTTATTTTTCCAATGGTTTCCTTTGCTCTGTGAAAACTTTTAAATTAGGTCCCATTTCTTTATTTTTGTTTTTGCTTCCTTTGCCTGAGTAGAGAGATTCAAGAAAAAGTTGCTACAATTTATGTCAAAGAATGTTCAGAATAAGACAACCTATATAATGGGAGAAAATATTTGCAAATTATATGACCAGTAAGGAGTGGTTAATATCCAAAATATATAAACAACTCATACAACTCAATATCAAAAAAGCACAATCCAATCAAATACCTAGAGAAGAATTGAATAGGCATTTTTCCAAAGAAGACATACAGATGGCCTACAGGCACATGAAAAGATGGTTAACATCACTAATTATCAGAGAAATGCATATCAAAATCACAATGATATATCACCTCATACCTGTCAGAAAGGCTAGCATCAAAAAGACCACAAATAACAAGTATTGGTGAGGATGTGCAAAGAAGACAAGCTTGATACATACAATGTAGATTGGTGTGGCATGCATTGAAAACATTATGGAGAGTCCTCAAAAAAACTAAATACTCCCATATTATTCAGCAGTTTCACATCTAGGTATGTATCCCAAGAGATGAAAACACTAGTTGGATAAAGATATATGCACCCCAGTGATCATTGTAGTCCTATTTCTAATAGCCAAGACATGGAAGCAACCTAAATGTCCACTGACAGATAAATGGATAAAGAAGATGTGGTACATATATACAGTGGAATACTACACAGTCATTAAAAAATGAAAAATTTGCCATTTGCAACAACATGAATGGACTTAGAGGATATTATGCTTAGCGAATAAGACAGAGGAAGACAAATACAATATGTTACCATTTATATATGGAATCTAAAAAAAGTAAATAAATGAGTATAACAAAAGAGAAACAGATTTATAGAAAATAAACTAGTAGTTACCAGTGGGGACAGAAAAGGGGAGCAGAAATATTAGAGTAGGAGACTAAGAGGTACAAACTATCAATACTATGTATAAAATAAACTACAAGGATATATTTTACAACACAGGAAATATAGCCAGTATTTTAGAATAACTTTAAAAGGAGTATGATCTATAAAAATATTGAATCACTGTGTTGCACACCTGAAACTAGTATAATATTGTAAATCATCTATATTTCAGTAAAACAAATAGAAACAACATATATGTATATATAAATGTATATATTTTAAAAGTTAGTGAAGAAAATATTAATAAAAGTGCTTTGATTTCCCAGGTAGTGCTAGTGGTAAAGAACCCATCTCCAATGCAGAAAACCTAATGAGACATGGACTTGATCCGTGGGTTGGGAAGATCTCCTGGAGAAGAGCACACAACTCACTCCAGTATTCTTGCCTGGGAAATACTATGAACCAAGGAACCTGGCAGGCTACAGTTCATGGGGTCACAAAGAGTCAGACAAGACTGAAGTGACTTAGCATGTATATATTAAGAAAAAAGTTATTGAAGGAAATTATTAATAAAAGTGTTACTCCAATGAATACATGAATGATAAGAAAGCAAAACAGCTTTATTGCTGATGAGGAGAAAATTTCAATGGTCTGGACAGAAAATCAGAGCAGTCACAGCATTCACTTAAGTAAAAACCAAATCCAGAGCAAGGTCCTAAGGGTCTTTAAAATTTGTGTGACTGGCTTTATTCCAATATTCCCTTAATTGTGGTGACATAGAGCCACACCAGAAATATCTTTGAAACATGCCTAACTATGGTGATAATACAGAGCAAACTATTGATTCATGTAACAATGTGGGTAGACCTAAAAATAATTATGCTGAGAGGAAAAAAAGCAAGTCACAAATGTTGCACACTATGTGATTTCATTCATATGCCATTCCATTTATCTGAAAAAGCAAACTCTAAGGATGTATCAGTGCTTTCCAGGGTTTAGAGTTGAGAGAAGATTCTGCTACAAAAAGGCAGCACAAGGGAATTTTGTGGCGGTAGTTATAAGGATATGTGCTTGTGTTACACCTCTAAAATTGGAACACCAAACAAACAAATTTTACTGTGCATAAAATTTAAGAATAACAAAGTTAAACCTTGCTTTCTGAAAATATTTCATAGCATGAGATGCTTAGATGATCAAGCAAGATATAGAATCATATTTTCAGTTTATTTCCATCTTAATAAAATAAAATATTGATTACTATGAATCAACAGTGCTTTATTTACTTTACATGTGTATCCTATTTAATCTGTCTCCATTTTTAACCATTATGTTATGTAGCCACTGTCTAAAGAGTGTATCTTGCTAGAGTATTATTATACAATGTGAAAGAGATGAAAAAGAAAAAGCATCACATTTGGAATTAGAGGTTATGTTCAAATCACAACTTTATCCTTTATTGGCTACATTATTCATAAATGTCATCTCAGTTTCCTCATCTGTAAAATGGGAACAATAAAAGTGCTTCCCTCAATGTTTTTTTTTTTTTAATATCAAATGCATAATGTATATACAGCATTCAGAACATTCCGTTCAGTTCAGTTCAGTCGCTCAATTGTGTCCGACTATTTACAACCCCATGGACCACAGCATGCCAGGCCTCCCTGTACATTACCAACTCCCAGAGTTTCCTCAAACTCATGTCCATTGAGTCGGTGATGTCATCCAACCATCTCATCCTCTGTTGTCCCCTTTTCCTCCTGCCTTTAATTTTTCCCAGTATCAGGGTCTTTTCAAATGAGTCAGGTCTTCGCATCAGGTGGCCAAAGTTTTGGAGTAACAGATTCAGCATCAGTCCTTCCAATGAATATTCAGGATTGATTTCCTTTAGGATGGACTGGTTGGATCTCCTTGCAGTCCAAGGGACTCTCAAGAGTCTTCTCCAACACCACAGTTCAAAAGCATCAATTCTTCAGTGCTCAGCTTTCTTTATAGTCCAACTCTCACATCCATACATGACCACAGGAAAAACCATAGCCTTGACTAGCTGGACCTTTGTTGACAAAGTAATGTCTGTGATTTTAATATGCTGTCTAGGTTGGTCATAACTTTCCTGCCAAGGAGTAAGCATATTTTAATTTCATGGCTGCAGTCACCATCTGCAGTGATTTTGGAGCCCAAAAAATAAAGTCTGACACTGTTTCCCCCTCTATTTGCCATGAACTGATGGGACCAGATATCATGATCTTCATTTTCTGAATGTTGAGTTTTAAGCCAACATGTTTACTCTCCTCTTTCACTTTCATCAAGAGGCTCTTTAGTTCCTTTTCACTTTCTGCCATAAGGGTGGTGTCATCTGCATATCTGAGGTTATTGATATTTCTCCCAGCAATGTTGACTCCAGCTAGTGCTTCATCCAGCCCAGCATTTCTCATGATACACTCTGCATAGAAGTTAAATAGCTGGGTGACAATATACAGCCTTGACGTACTCCTTTTCCTATTTGAAACCAGTCTGCTGTTCCATGTCCAGTTCTAATTGTTGCTTCCTGACCTGCATACAGGTTTCTCAAGAGGCAGGTCAGGTGGCCTGGTATTCCCATCTCTTTCAGAATTTTCCACAGTTTGTTGTGATCCACCCAAAGGCTTTGGCATAGTCAATAAAGCAGAAATAGATGTTTTTCTGGAACTCTCTCCCTTTTTCCATGATCCAGCTGATGCTGGCAATTTGATCTCTGGTTCCTCTGCCTTTTCTAAAACCAGCTTGAACATCTGAAAATTCACAATTCTGGTACTGTTGAAGCCTGGCTTGGAGGATTTTGAGCATTACTTTACTAGCATAAAGTTCTCCAGGGCTTTAGCGGACGTTTTGCCCCGACATGGTGCTCCTACCACCTAGACCTTCTTGAGCCTCGCAGAGGATGCTGGGAGTCTGGCCCTGAGGCCCCACTACCTCATGGGAGACATAGTTTTTATACTGCAGCTCATGAGTGACTCCTCCCTCCACCCTCAACTTTCCTTCACTTTTTAGTCTGGCTCACTTTTTGCTTTGAGTCAGATGCACAACAAGTAATATAACACCATGTAAGAGCCTGGAAATTACAGAGTTAATGACAGAAGAAACCAATTCTCTTTGAAGATGAAACACCAGGTGCCTGCACATGGCACTGGAGTGGCTGTGAGGAGATACTCCACGTCCACGGGCAAAGGAGAAGCCCCAGAAAGATGGTAGGAGGGGCATATTCACATTTAGAATCAAACCCCATTCCCACCAGAGACACTCAGAGGGCTCAAACAAACCTTGTGTGCACCAGGACCCAGAGACCCCACAGAGAATGAGACAGAACTGTGTTTGAGCATCTCCTGTAGAGGTACAGGTCAGCAGTGGACTGCCACAGGGGCAGGGACTCTGGGTGCAGCAACTTGGGTATGGCATAAGCCCTCTTGAAGGAAGTCACCATTAACCCCACCTTAGAGCCGCCAGAACTTACACGGGACTGGGAAATAGACTCTTGTAGGGTGCAAACAGAACCTTGTGCACACCAGGACCCAGGAGAAAGGAGCAGGGACCACACAAGAGACTGACCCAGCCTTACCCAGGAGTGTGCAGGAGTCTCCAGTGGAGGTGTGGGTCAGTGGTGGTCTGCTGCAGGACTGGGGGCACTGAGTGTAGCAGTACATGCCTGGGTCCTTTTGAAGGAGGTGACTATTATCTTCATTACCTCCACCATAGTTTGGCCCCACGTAAATAACAGGGAGGGAACATAACTCCACCCATCAACAGAAAATTGGATTAAAGATATACTGAGCATGGCCCTGCCCATTAGAACAAGACCCAGGTTCCCCTTCAGTCAGTCTCTCCCATCAGGAAGCTTCCATAAGTCCCTTAAGTCTTCCATAAGTCTCATAAGTCTTCTCCATCAGAGGGCACACAGACTGAGAACCACGATCAAAATATTTCCTGGCACATAATATGAATGTAGTAAATATTACTAGTTAATAGGTCAAGGATTTCATCAAAACCATTTCATAGAAGATTTTGAAAAAGTGGGTAATAATAATAGTTCATTTTCTAATGTTCTATTTTATGTGTATGGCATAATTTATCCAATCTATATTAATGAGCATTCAAGTCCTTTTCAGCTTTTGTCTATTACAGATAATGCTATGTACATTTCTGTACATGCATCTTGATGGGAATATGTGTATAATTATTAAGAGTATCACTTCTGAATCATAAGTAATTTGTATCCCACCACTGATAGATAGTATCAAAGTGTTCTCCAAAGTAGTTATATAAATTTACTTTTCCATCAGTAGGTTATGATAGTTCCCATTGTTCCATATCTTGAACAGCTATAGTATTGCACATCTTTTCCCCTTTATGCCATTTGGATATGTATATAATGTGATTCATTGTGGTTTCAATTTGCATTTCTCTGATGGCTAGTGTGTGTGTGTGTGTGGTTTTTTTTTTTTCATTTTATGTATTGTGGTCACTTAAGCATCACTGCAGATGGTGACTGCTGCCATGAAATTAAAAGATGCTTACTCCTTGGAACAAAAGTTATGACTAACCGAGATAGCATATTCAAAAGCAGAGACATTACTTTGTCAACAAAAGTCCGTCTAGTCAAGGCTATGGTTTTTCCTGTGGTCATGTATGGATGTGAGAGTTGGACTGTGAAGAAGGCTGAGCGCCAAAGAACTGATGCTTTTGAACTGTGGTGTTGGAGAAGACTCTTGAGAGTCCCTTGGACTGCAAGGAGATCCATTCTGAAGGAGATCAGCGCTGGGATTTCTTTGGAAGGAATGATGCTAAAGCTGAAGCTCCAGTACTTTGGCCACCTCATGTGAAGAGTTGACTCATTGGAAAAGACTCTGATGCTGGGAGGGATTGGGGGCAGGAGGCGAAGGGGACGACTGAGGATGAGATGGCTGGATGGCATCACTGACTCGATGGCATCACTGATTCGATGGACGTGAGTCTGAGTGAACTCCTGGAGTTGATGATGGACAGGGAGGCCTGGCGTGCTGCGATTCATGGAGTCACAAAGAGTCAGACACGACTGAGCGACTGAACTGAACTAAACTGAAGCATCCTTTTAAAAAATGCTTAGTCAGGTCTTTTACCCATGTTACTTATTAGGCTGATTGAATTTTTCTTACTGATTTTTAGGAGTTTTCACATGTTCCATAAATGCACCTTTGTTACTTATATTTTTCTCTCACTGTGTGACTTTCCTTTGCCAATGATTCCTTTTGATGAAAAGAAATCGTTACTAAAATAGAATTCAATCCATTGTTTTCTGATTATTGCTTTGTATGTCCTGTCTGGGGCATTTTACAGGATATTATGAAAATGTACTCCTATATTTTACAAATTTTCTTGGTTTCTTGCTCATGTTTATGTTTGTGTATGGTGTGAGGTAGTTTTTGTTTCCTTTGTAGGTATCTTTTAATTAAAATGTCTTCATTTTCTCATTTGCTTCTTAAGACAATTAAAAAAGAAATAATTGTATTATATATTTATCATCTACAATGTTGTTTTATCTACCACTCGTTTTTCTCTGTTTGTCTGATTTAGACATCAAATGATTATTTTCAACTTGAAAAATCTTTAGGATTTCTGCTAACATAAATATACAGACACCAATTTCTCTCAGATTTTCTTTATTGATAAAATGTCCCTGTTTCATCCTTATTTTCAAAAGGATATTTTCAAGGAGTGTTAAATTCCAAGTTGCCAGTTTATTGTTCTACTTTCTTTGCTTTAATGATACCCTTGCACTGTATTCTAGCCTCCATTGTTTCTGATGAGAAGTTCAGCATGATTTGTATTCCTGTTCCCTATTAATGACATATTAATTATCTTATGAAACAAATGGCTTTTAAATGAAAAAAAGTGATATTATTACAAAGTGGATTTTATATCATTTGTAGAATTAAAATTATAAAAACCATAACACAAAGAATAGAGAGTGATAATAGAGTTATACTATTTTAAGACTCTTATATTTGTAAACTCTGGAAAATGAAGTCCAAAGTGTTATAATTCTATGCTAAATAGATTGTGGTAAGAGTGCATATTGTAATCCCAAATCCAAAAACTAAAAATAATTTAATGTTAATGATTATGCTATAAAGGCAATATAGAAAATACAATGGAATAATAAATCCTGAAAGATGATGCTGTGAAAGTGCTGCACTCAATAGGCCAGCAAATTTGGAAAACTCAGCAGTGACCACAGGACTGGAAAAGGTCAGTTTTCATTCCAATCCCAAAGAAAGGCAATGCCAAAGAATGCTCAAACTACCACACAATTGCACTCATCTCACATGCTAGTAAAGTAATGCTCAAAATTCTCCAAGCCAGGCTTCAGCAATATGTGAACCGTGAACTTCCTGATGTTCAAGCTGGTTTTAGAAAAGGCAGAGGAACCAGAGATCAAATTGCCAACATCCGCTGGATCATGGAAAAAGCAAGAGAGTTCCATAAAAACATCTATTTCTGCTTTATTGACTATGCCAAAGCCTTTGACTGTGGGGATCACCAGACCACCTGACCTGCCTCTTGAGAAATCTGTACGCAGGTCAGGAAGCAACAGTTAGAACTGGACATGGAACAACAGACTGGTTCCAAATAGGAAAAGGAGTAGGTCAAGGCTGTATATTGTCATCCTGCTTATTTAAATTATATGCAGAGGACATCATGAGAAACGCTGGACTGGAAGAAACACAAGCTGGAATCAAGATTGCCAGGAGAAATATCAATAACCTCAGATATGCAGATGACACCACCCTTATGGCAGAAAGTGAAGGGGAACTAAAAAGCCTCTTGATGAAACTGAAAGTGGAGAGTGAAAAATTTGGCTTAAAGCTCAACATTCAGAAAACGAAGATCATGGCATCCAGTCCCATCACTTCATGGGAAATGGATGGGGAAACAGTGGAAACAGTGTCAGAATTTATTTTTTTTGGGCTCCAAAATCACTGCAGATGGTGACTGCAGCCATGAAATTAAAAGACGCTTACTCCTTGGAAGAAAAGTTATGACCAACATAGATAGCATATTCAAAAGCAGAGACATTACTTTGCCAACTAAGGTCCGTCTAGTCAAGGCTATGGTTTTTCCTGTGGTCATGTATGGATGTGAGAGTTGGACTGTGAAGAACGCTGAGCGCCGAAGCATTGATGCTTTTGAACTGTGGTGTTGGAGAAGGCTCTTGAGAGTCCCTTGGACTGCAAGGAGATCCAACCAGTCCATTTTGAAGGAGATCAGCCCTGGGATTTCTTTGGAAGGAATGATGCTAAAGCTGAAACTCCAGTACTTTGGCCACCTGACATGAAGAGTTGACTCACTGGAAAAGACTGTGGTGCTGGGAGGTATTGGGGGCAGGAGGCGAAGGGGACGACAGAGGATGAAATGGCTGGATGGCATCACTGACTCGATGGACGTGAGTCTGAGTGAACTCCAGGAGTTGGTGATGGACAGGGAGGCCTGGCGTGCTGCAATTCATGGGGTTGCAAAGAGTTGGATACGACTGAGCTACTGAACTGAATTGAACTGGTAGACTAACATAAAACAAGAGTAGAGTTCTGTTCAGTTCAGTTGCTCAGTCGTGTCCAACTCTTTGCGACCCCAGGAATCGCAACACACCAGATTTCCCTGTCCATCACCAATGCCCAGAGTTTACTCAGACTCACGTCCATTGAGTCAGTGAGGCCATCCAACCATCTCATCCTCTGTTGTCCCCTTCTCCTCCTGCCCTCAATCTTTCCCAGCATCAGAGTCTTTTCAAATGAGTCAGCTCTTCACATCAGGTGGCCAACATATTGGAGTTTCAGCTTCAACATCAGTCCTTCCAGTGAACACCCAGGACTGATCTCCTTTATGGTGGACTGCTTGGATCTCCTTGCAGTCCAAGTGACTCTCAAGAGTTTCCTTCAACACCATGCTTCAAAAGCATCAATACTTCACACTCAGCTTTCTTTATAGTGCAACTCTCACATCTATACATGACTACTGGGAAAACCATAGCCTTGACTAGACGGACCTTTGTTGACAAAGTAATGTCTCTGCTTTTTAATACGGTGTCTAGGTTGGTCATAACTTCCCTGCCAAGGAGTAAGCGTCTTTTAATTTCATGGTTGCAGTCACCATCTGCAGTGATTTTGGAGCCCAAAAAGTCAGCCACTGTGTCCATTGTTTCTCCATCTATTTGCCATGAAGTGATGGGACTGGATGCCATGATCATAGTTTTTTTAATGTTGAGCTTTAAGCCAACTTTTTCACCCTCCTCTTTCACTTGCATCAAGAGGCCCTTTAGTTCTTCTTCACTTTCTGCCATAAGGGTGGTGACATAAGCATATCTGAGGTTATTGATTTTTTTTCCCAGCAATCTTGATTCCAACTTGTGCTTTACCCAGCCCAGCATTTCTCATGATGTATTCTGCATATAAGTTAAATAAGGAGGATGACAATATACAGTCTTGACGTACTCCTTTTCCTATTTGGTAACAAAGGAAAAACACTGATATGACAAATAAGAAATGAATAGCAAAACTATAGAGCTGAAATCAATCATGTCAATTTGTACATTAAATGCAAATGGATTAAACACAGATATTTTTACATTGGACAAAAGCAAGATTCAGCTAATACTGTTTGAAAGACAACTTTAAATATAAAAACATTTATAAATAATATGAAAAAACAGGGCCAGCACAATGGTGGAGTAGTAAGCATGAACTCATTCCTTCTTAAAAAAAAACCGAAGTCACAACTAACTGAACAACCATTGACCCCCCCCCCAAAAAAAAAAACCCACAAAACTCTGTTACCTACCAAAAATCCAGACTGTAGCTACACTAATGCAAGAAAAGAAAGAGGACCTAAATTTTAATCAAAAAGGAAAGAGATATCACTGCTGATACCACAGAGATACAAAGGATCACAAGAGACTACACTTGGCTCTTGAATAATGTGGGGATTAATACACCTATAACTAACTTAGAGTCAGCTTTCCCTGCATCTGTGGTTTCAAACAAATGAAGATTATGTAGTAGTATAGTATTTACCATTGAAAAATAATAACATACAAGTGGACCCACACAGTTCAAACCTATGTTGTTCAAGGGTCAACTGTACTATGAACAATTTATACACTATAAAACTGGGTAACCTAGAAGAAATACAGAAATCCATAGAAACACATAAGCTCCAAAAAAGCTACTGAATCATGAAGAAGTAGAAAGTCTGAACAGGCTGGATGTGAATAAGGAAACTTCTGAACATAGAGGAGCCCGGGACCTGATTGTTCATTGGCAAATTCTACCAAATATTTAAAGAATTAATACCAGTCCTTTTAAAACCCTTTGAAAAAATCGTGAAGGAAGGAACAGTTCCAAACTCACTTTTTGAGGCTAGCCTTACTGTGATATCAATGCCATATAGGGATACAAATTACAGATCAATATTCCTGATTAATATAGATATAAATATTCTCAATAAAATATCAGCAAATCAAAATCAACAGCCTATAAAAGGATCATTAACCATGATCATGGAGAAGAAAATGGCACCCCACTCTAGTACTCTTGCCTGAAAAACCCCATGGACTGAGGAGCCTGGAAGGCTGCAGTCCATGGGGTCACTCAGGGTAGGACATGACTTGAAGTGAAGTGAGCTACTTCACTTTCACTTTTCACTTTCATTCATTGGAGAAGGAAATGGCAACCCATTCCAGTGTTCTGGAGAATCCCAAGGCCTGGGGAGCCTGGTGGACTGCCGTCTATGGGGTTGCACAGAGTCAGACACGACTGAAGTGACTTAGCAGCAGCAACCATGATCAAGTGGAACTTATCCCACAGATGTAAGGATGGTTCTACACATGCATATCACTAAATTTGATAACCACATGAGTAGAATTAAAGATAAAAATCATATCATCATCTTAATAATGCAGGAAAAGCATTTGACATAATATACCATCTTTTCATGACAAAAACACTCAACAAATTGGCTATAGAATAAATGAACATACCTCAACAGAGTGCAGTCCATTTAGGGAAAACCTGCAACCAACATGATACTCAGTGGTAACAGCTTGAAAACTTTTCCTCTGAATTGTGGAATACTGCAAGAGTGTCCATTCTCACCACTCCTACTCATGATAGTACTGGATATCCTAGCCATAGCATCCAAATGGAAAAGGAAGTAGTAAAATTGTCTTTGTTAGCAGATAATATGATCTTTGACTCTATTTTTGGTGATACACACCTTTGTCAGCAATGTGATGTCTCTGCTTTTAATATACTCTCTAGGTCTGTCATGACTTTCCTTCCAAGGAGCGAGTTTCTTTTAATTTTGTGACTGCAGTCACTGTCCACAGTGATTTTGGAGCCCAAGAGAATAAAATCTGCCACTAGCTTCCACTTTTTTCTCATCTACTTGCCATGAACTGATATATATAGAAAATCCTAAAGACTCCACTAAAAACCTGCTAGACCTAGTCAACAAATTCAGAGAAGTTGCAGGATAGAAAAACAACATATAAACATCAGTAGTGTTTTTATATACAAATAGCAAAACATCTAAAGATGAAATAAACAGTTCCATTCAAATAACATAAAAAATAATAAAATAATTAGAAATAAATTTTACAAAGGAGAAAAAGATCTATATGCTGAAAACTTCAAGGCTTTGATCAAAGAAGTTGAGACACAAATAAATGGAATGATATCTGATGTTCATAGATCATAAGAATTAATATGGTTAAAATATTCATACCCAAAGCCATCTATGGATTTGATGCAATCCCAGCTGTGCTTCCAATAACATTTTTACAGAAGTAGAAGAAACAATCCTAAAATTCATTTGAGGTCACAGAAGACCCTAAGTAGCCAAAACAGTTCTGAGATTAACAAATCTAGAGGCATTACACTTCCTGATTTTTATAGTAATTAGAGCAATAGGATACTGGCATAAATGTAGACACATTGACCAATGGAACAAAATAAACAGTCCAGAAATAAACTCCTGCATCATACATGGTCAAATAAGAGACAAGAGACATAGGAGACAAGAATACTCAGTGGAGAAAGAATATTTTCTGTAGTAAATGTTGTTGGGGATAATGGATACCATATACAGAAGAATAAAATCTAATCCCATCTTAAACGATGCACAAAAATGAACTCAAAATGGATTAAAGACTTAAAGACATAAAACTTTTAAGGAAAAAATATTGATCTTGGAGATTGGTTTTGACAGTGATTTTTTCAATGATACCAAAAGCACAAAATGAAAATAAATATGTAGGTCTACATCAAACTAAAAAGCTTCTTCACAATGAAAGAAACAGTTGGAATGAAAAGGCAACCAATAGAATGAGAGAAAATATTTGCAATCATATATCTAATAAAGGATCATTATGAAAAGGCAACCAATAGAATGGGAGAAAATATTTGCAGTCATATACCTAATAAAGGATCATTATCCATAATGTAAATGATTCATATGCATTATTCATAATGTAAATGATTCATATTTGTAATTTATAATTATAAAATATAATTTGTAAAAAAAAACAAGATAAAATAATAGGCACATACACATGATAAACGAAAAGGTGTTCTAGTTGCTAATCATCATCTGCTGCTGCTGCTAAGTTGCTTCAGTTGTGTCCGACTCTGTGCGACCCCATAGACGGCAGTCCACCAGGCTCCCCCGTCTCTGGGGTTCTCCAGGCAAGAACACTGAAGTAGGTTGCCATTTCCTTCTCCAATGCATGAAAGTGAAAAGTGAAAGTGATGTTGCTCAGTCATATCTGACTCCCAGCGACCCAATGGACTACAGCCTACCAGGCTCCTCCATCCATGGGATTTTCCAGGCAAGAGTACTGGAGTGGAGAGCCATTGCCTTCTCCACACCAATCATCAAGTAAATGCAAATAAAATATCACCTCATACCTGTCAAAATTACTATCATCAAAAATACAAGAGACTAAAAAGTATTGCTAAAGGTGTGGAGATAAGGGACCTCTTCACTTTTGGTGGGAATGTGAATTGGTACAGCTACTAGAGAAACAGAATGGAAATTCCTCAAAAAAATAAAAATAAAAATACCATAATATCCAACAAACCCAGGGAATATTCACTGGACTTGAAATCAGGATTTCCATAGAGATAACTGTATTCCCATGTTCACTGAGGCATTATTCACAATAGCCAAGATATGGAAATAATCTAGTTCAGTTCAGTTCAGTCACTCAGTCATGTCCGACTCTTTGCAACCCCATGAACTGCAGCAGGCCAGGTCTCCCTGTCCATCACCAACTCGCGGAGTTCACTCAGACTCACGTCCATCGAGTCAGTGATGCCATCCAGCTATCTCATCCTCTGTTGTCCCCTTCTTCTCCTGTCCCCAATCCCTCTCAGCATCAGTCTTTTCCAATGAGTCAACTCCTCACATGAGGTGGCCAAAGTACTGGAGTTTCAGCTTTAGCATCATTCCTTCCAAAGAAATCCCGGGGCTGATCTCCTTCAGAATGGACGGGTTGGATCTCCTTGCAGTCCAAGGGACTCTCAAGAGTCTTCTCCAACACCACAGTTCAAAAGCATCAATTCTTCGGCACTCAGCCTTCTTCACAGTCTAACTACTCTCACATCCATTCATGACCACAGGAAAAACCATAGCCTTGACTAGACGGACATTTGTTGGCAAAGTAATGTCTGCTTTTAAATATGCTATCTATGCTGGTCATAACTTTTCTTCCAAGGAGTAAGCATCTTTTAACTTCATGGCTGCAGTCACCATCTGCAGTGATTTTAGAGTCCGAAAAAATAAAGTCTGGCACTGTTTCCACTGTTTCCCCATCCATTTCCCATGAAGTGATGGGACCAGATGCCATGATCTTCGTTTTCGGAATGTTGAGATTTAAGCCAACTTTTTCACTCTCCACTTTCAGTTTCATCAAGAGGCTTTTTAGTTCCTCTTCACTTTCTGCCATAAGGGTGGTGTCATCTGCATATCTGAGGTTATTGATATTTCTCCTGGCAATCTTGATTCCAGCTTGTGTTTCTTCCAGTCCAGTGTTTCTCATGATGTCCTCTGCATATAAGTTAAATAAGCAGGGTGACAATATACAGCCTTGACGTACTCCTTTTCCTATTTGAAACCAGTCTGTTGTTCCATGTCCAGTTCTAACTGTTGCTTCCTGACCTGCATACAGATTCCTCAAGAGGTAGATCAGGTGGTCTTGTATTCCCATCTCTTTCAGAATTTTCCACAGTTCTTTATGATCTACACAGTCAAAGGCTTTGGCATAGTCAATAAAGCAGAAATAGATGTTTTTCTGGAACTCTCTTGCTTTTTCCATTAATCCAGCAGATGTTGGCAATTTGATCTCTGGTTCCTCTGCCTTTTCTAAAACCAGCTTGAACATCAGGGAGTTCACAGTTCACGTATTGCTGAAGCCTGGCTTGGAGAATTTTGAGCATTACTTTACTAGCATGTGAGATGAGTGCAATTGTGTGGTAGTTTGAGCATCTTTTGTCATTGCCTTTCTTCGGGATTGGAATGAAAACTGACCTTTTGAAAACTGACCTTTTCCAGTCCTGTGGCCATGGCTGAGTTTTCCAAATTTGCTGGCCTGTTGAGTGCAGCACTTTCACAGCATCATCTTTCAAGATTTAAAATAGCTCAACTGGAATTCCATCACCTCCACTAGCTTTGTTCACAGTGATGCTTTCTAAGGCCCACTTGACTTCACATTCGAGGATGTCTGGCTCTAGATGAGTGATAACACCATCATGATTATCTGGGTCATGAAGATCTTTTTTGTACAGTTCTTCTGTGTATTCTTGCCACCTCTTCTTAATATTTTCTGCTTCTGTTAGGAAATAATCTAAGTGCCCACCAAAAGAGGAATGGATAAGGAATGTGTGACTGCTACACACACACACAGTGAAATATTATTCAGCTATGTGTGTCTGTGCTCAGTCATGTCCAACTCTTTGTGACTCCATGGACTGTAGCCCACCAGGCTCCTCTGTCCATGGGATTTCTCAGGCAAGGATACTAGAATGGGTTGCCATTTCCTTCTCCAGGGGATCTCTGTGACCCAGGGATCGAACCTGCACCTCCTGCATTGGCAGGCAGATTCTTTACCACTGAGTTAAATGTGAAGCCCAATGAGAAATGAGAAAGAAGGAAATCCTACAGTTTGTAACAACTTGGATAAAATTTAAGGGCATTAGACTAAGTGAAATAAATCAGAGAGAGACAATGTATAATATTACTTATAAGCAGAAATATCTTCAAAAATTTCAATTTCAGACATGTCAAATGTCTAAAAATGTCAAATTCAGAAAAGCATAAAAATGCTGATTGCCAGGGTCTGGGTTGTAGTGGAAATGTGGAGATATTGCACAAAGGATACAAACTTCCAATTATAAGACTAACAATTTCTGCAGTTCTTAATATAGCATGGTCATTATACCTATAATAGTATATCATATACTTGAATATTTTCAAGAGAGTAGATCTTAAATGTTCTTAGTACAAAAAGAAATGGTAATTATGTGATAGAGTGGTGGTGTTAGCTAATGCTATGGTTGTGATCATTATGTTGTTTGTAAATGTGTGAAGTCAACATGTTGAATAACTTAAATTTATACAGTTACTTGTCAGCTATATCTTAATAAAGCTGGGGGCAGGGAGAAGAAGGAAGAAAAATTATTGAACTGCCAAAATGAACAATAACATGGATTAATCTCACAGTGTTATAGTGAGTTAAAGTGGCCCAGCAGAAAAGAATGCATTTAGTTCATGTTCATTTATACCAAATATAAAGAATAATCTGATTTTTGGTTATAGATATTCTATCAGAAATTACCTCAGTCAAGAATGGGACTGGAAGAGAGATTGATAGTAAAGGGTATGTAGGAACTTTCTGCAGTTATGGGAATGTTCCAGATCCTATTTAGGATGGTAGTTATATGGGTATATTCAGCAGATAAAAATTTCCAAGCCTTACACTTAATGTATTTTTTTTTTTGTGGTTCATATGACAATAAAATTTATTAGAAAAGAGAGTTCAAAATGCTCCAGGAGAAACTTATTCCAGAGAATTAACCTTGACAAAATACCTTTTGTACTTATATACATTAATGGAAAATTTACATAGCTGAGGGGGAGCATTTTAGAGATAAATTAGTGGAAATAATGTAGAAAGACAAGCAGAGAGAAAGAGAGTGAGAGTAAGAGAAAGAGGAGAGATTGAAAGAGAGGTAGATATTTAACGGTGGGCACAAGAAAAGAGTTGCATAGGAAAGAAAAAAAAAAACTATACTCCATGACTCAGGCATTAGTAGCATTTACCAAAAGTCTTCTAATGTAAGCATTAGCTGTTGAACTAACCAAATTGACTGACACTATATCAAAGGGGTGGGAGGATGTGAAGTATGCACGTTAAAATAGGGGAGGATGAAGTTTGTGTAAAAACATAACTGTGTTTCAATTTTCTTTTACTCTTATTACTTTGTGGTAAAATTACCACAAATTCCACAACTTTCAAGCCTACAAAATAATTATCTAACAGTTATGTCGGTCAGAAGTCTGATATGTGTCTCACTCCTGGCTGGGTTGTATTTGTTTCTAGAGACTCTAAGGGAGAATCTGTTTTCATGATTATTCAAGTTCCTTGTGTCTCATTGTATGACCGAGGCTTCAATTTGTTGGCTGTCAGTTGAGGTTCTCCCATTTTCTAGAGACTGTCCTTTCCTTGGCTCATGTCCCTCTTCCCTCACCTTCAAAGACAACAATGACAAATTTAGTTTCTCTCTTGTCATGTCTCTCTGTGACACACTCTTCTGTCTTCCTCTTCCAGTTTTTAAGGACTTATATGATTAAATTGGGATCACCATCTCAAGTTCTCTAAGCACATCTGCAAAATCCCTTTTGTCATGTAAGGCCATGTACTCACAGGTTCCAGGAATTGAAGTGTTAATTTCTTTAGAGGGGTGCATTATTCTGTCTACCACAAGCTAAATCTTCTGCATTCCTTTTCAGATGTTTAGGTATAATGTCTAACAATGGGCAGCTCTGATTATTCCTTAAATTCTCTTTTACCAAGAAAGGAGAGATGAAGGCCTAGCAAAGATGAGTCTTTCATGTTTTTGCAGGAAGTGTAGGACAGAAACATTCTCTACCCTTCCACCATTCCTTTCACTGCACTGTGATAGAGAGACTTGTTGTCAGGCCAAGCTAATAGAATCCCAGGCCCACCAATTACTAGCTGAAAGTAGACCTTAAAAGTTACTTGACCTCTCTGAGCCTTAGCTTTCTCCTTTGTACAATGAGGATGTTTGAAGATTAGATATATCTTGTGTCTAAAAGAGAATGGAAGTAGATATATAAACATTCTCTTCTGTGTGACATACCTATTTTATTTTATGGATTATAGATAAAGAGCTAACTGTAGTTCCCAGTGAAGATTCATCTTTCACATGTCCGTTCAAATTGCCCAAATGTTAACATTTCCAGTAAGTTTTCAGAAATGGTCAGTGCATAGGTTTTTATTAAATAAAGTCCCCAGTGACTATTTCTTATTAGATCTTATCAAACTTTCTCTTCTGATCCCTGCTAGGCTAGATCCAGTTGTGTTAATGGTTAGATTTTTCTGTGACTCAGTGGTATGTACTTAACTCTGAGTCATATGACATCTTTCAATGTGGACCAGCTCAGGTCTTAACCTAAAATTCAAGATAGCTTTCTGGAAATTCTAATCCATTTACCATTCACTTTAGCTGGTGTGAATACACTTTGCTGTATGACATTTAGAAGAAAATAACATGGTACCTAACAATAACTGGATTCCCCTTCACAGGTGCCTTCATATTGCAATGCACCGTAGCAAAGGGAATTACATTTCGTAAATTATCTATGTCTGGGAGTAGGTTGGAGCTTGAGTAGAAGTAACACAGTTATAAATCCCATAGTAAGCCATTTGCCAATATAACTTGATCCCTTGTACTTTTCCTCCATCATTAGATGGATTTAGGAACAGTTGGATATTGGAGAACTCATTTAGATCAGAGACCATGTCCTAACTGTTCAGTTATCCTTTACAAGTAATACAGGGCCAGGCACATAGAAAGCACTTAATGCATGTTTGTTAAAAGGTGAGATTTCACTTTCTTTTTCTAAAAGATGAGATCACAATTACAAGAATATCATTGGCATTAACATGAAAAGGGAAAATTGCTCAGTCTTGTCCAACTCTTTGCGACCCCATGGACTATAGTCCACCAGGCTCCTCTGTCTATGGAATTCTCCAGGCCAGAATACTGGAGTGGGTAGCCTTTCCCTTCTTCAGGTGATCTTCCCAACCCAGGGATCGAACCCAGGTCTCCTGCATTTCAGATGTATTCTTTACCAGCTGAGCTACCAGGGAAGCCCAAGAATACTGGAGTGTGTAGCCTATCCCTTCTCCAACAGATCTTCCTGACCCAGGAATCTAATCAGGGTCTCCTGCATTGTAGGTGGATTCTTTACCAACTGAGCCATATTGTATTAACTTGAGGGATAAAGGTAAATCTCCCAGGGTTTTTATAGTTAAACTGACGATATTAATTAATATCAGTGTCTAGAAACTGTAGTGGAGGGTACAAGTCTAAATTCGTTTTGACACCTTTGGGGATTTATTGCAGCTGGCAATACCATATGACTGAGGGAGGCTGCCATATGAGCATAAAATGTAATGTCCCTACATGCCTTATATATGAAAGAAATGGGTTAACCTTGTCATCTAGTTCCTTTTGCCTTTTTCGTTGTAGCAGCCTGGCATTATTGTCCATATTATACAGGATGCTTCAGGGGCAACTGAATTTGGGAGATATTATGGCATTTTCAGAGAAAAGAGGCACTTGACATTGTATATTGATTATTTTTAATATAAATTTATTTATTTTAATTGGAGGCTAATTACTTTACAATATTGTATTGGTTTTGCCATACATCAGCATGAATCTGCCACAGGTGTACATGTGTTCCCCATCCTGAACCCCCCTCCCACCTCTCTCCCCAAACCATCCCTCTGGGTCATCCAAGGCCAATCTTCTGAGTGGAAGCAAGAAGAAAAGTTTATTTTCTAAAGATAAGCAACATGCTATATTTAAATCATATACATGCATAGTATAGATTTCTTGGTGATTATTCCCCATATACATATGAGGTGATTTCAGCTCACATGTGTAGCCTGCTTTGGAGTCATTGAAATTGCAAGCCAAATTTAATAGGAAATGAAGGCAAAAAGGAAAACTTCCTCCTTTGCAGTGCCATCTGATTCATTATATTAGTTCTTTTATAGGAGGATAAACACTGTAAAGATGCAAGTTTAACTTTTTGATTGCTTTAAACATATGGCTGAGAGCAAGCTTGTATGCATCATTTTCTTGCTTTAGCATAATTTGGTTTTCTAAAACCAAGATGTCTTTGAACTGGAGGGGACTCTCTTTTTAAAAGCAGCAAATGTGATACCTGTCAACAAGGATAAGCATGGTATTAATAAAAGTGTATGTTAATGCATTAAACTAGTAGAATATCAGCAGGATATCAGTTTCATTGCCAACTGATTTTTAAAGATGATCCACCATTTGAATTAGTGTTAGTGATAAATTATTTCCAAGTAGTATTAATCATACTCACTGGGAAATTAAAATGTCATAAAATGATGAAGTATTAAAGAAACGATATCTCACATCTACACCTGCATACGCATCACAGTATCACCACAATATTTGCTCAAAAACATTCACAAGAGAGGATTTTTAACATGATATTTGGTGATATAAGTTATTTAACATTCTGCTCATTCTTTTAGTAATACTTAATAAACACTTTCTATAAATAAACATGTTATATAGTACATTTTGTTCACTGCTTTTAAAAAAGAAATAACTAAAATGAGAGAAGACCCTTTAATTTTTTCCACTGATTTTGTTTGGTAGATAGTCTGTTTATATATATATGAGTTTTTGAAGTTCTATGATTGCAAATGTTCTGATCAAATAGGGCTTAAGAGTTCATTCCACAGATAAATTCATCTTTCTATTGTTGCTTTCAGAAGAATTGTAGATTATTGTAAATTTATTAAATAGTGTATATGTATGCTCTTACACAGCAAATACGTGTGCTCTTTGGAACTTAATAGGGAAAGTCAGTAAAACAGTCTTTTAATTTTAAGAGTAGTCTTTATTCTTTTCCATATATTATTGCGTTTTGGTGTATTAACACATTTTAAATTCAATGTTGTACACATCTACAGTATATTAAGAGTAGTTTTAAATGTACAGATATCTGACTCAAAATTGGAATTGAACTCAAACTTCAAAGAAAACAAGCCTCAAATATTTTCATATAAGAAAATATTATAAAATACTACCTAGCTCTCCTTCTAATTCAGTAACTTAATAGGAGGATCAACACTTTAAAATATTTGAAATATATTGCACTTAATGAATGAAAAAAATATTCCAGTCAACCAAAATTCTTATGATGAATTATGTAAAAGTAGAAACAGGTGAATTATGTAGATTGTAGGTTATGTCAGGGAAATAAGAAATCTATGAATATTAAATAAAATGTCTAAAAAATGAAAGAAAGGTGATTTTCATTACTACTCTTCCTTTCTCAAAATAAACAGGTTCACAAGCAATGGTGACTTTGAAACAAATGGATCTCAGTCAGTAGCTCAAAAGTCATAGTGATTTTCAAATTATACTTGCTGTAGATTCCCATCTAGGATATAAATTGTACAATCCCATCTAGGATATAAATTGTGTCTTCTGTTAATCTTCCTAAACAGTCTAATTTGTGGAACTAAGCAGTTTCAACTTCATTATCACATAGTTAAATAGCTTTTGCCATGATGTAACATTTAGATCAGAGAACTGATAACCACTGAGAAGAGTTTTCCGTGAAGAATGTGAAGTTTAACATTTGTAATTGTGAGGCTGTGGTTTACACAATATATTATTTGATGAAAATGTACAATATGCTAAATACTTTTTCCAACTTAAAATTGCACTCAACCTGTTTAAATAAAAGCAGATTTTTACTTTTAACTTATCTTTGTTATTTTGGTTTTAGTCACAAAATTGTGTCCAACTCTTTTGCAACCCCAGGCTCCTCCATCCATGTGATTTCCCAAGCAAGAATACTGGAGTGGGTTGCCACTTCCTTCTCCATGAATTCTTCCCAACCCAGGGATCAAACCCATGACTCCTGCACTCACTCCTGGCAGGCAGATTCTTAACCACTGAGCTACCAGGGAAGCCCTGTTCTTAAAAGAACAACAAACAGAAACTAGTTTTACTTACCTTAATCACCCATTCTAGAAGTGTCTTTTGTTTGCTTTGCAGAACTTCTCTAAATATTTAGCTTCAGTCCTTATTGCTACTGCTGCTGCTAAGTTGCTTCAGTCGTATCCAACTCTGTGTGACCCCATAGACGGCAGCCCACCAGGCTCCCCCATCCCTGGGATTCTCTAGGCAAGAATACTGGAGTGGGTTGCCATTTCCTTCTCCAATGCATGAAAGTGAAAAGTCAAAGTGAAGTCATTCAGTCATGTCCAACTCTTTGCGACCCCATGGACTGCAGCCTACCAGGCTCCTCTGTCCATGGGATTTTCCAGGCAAGAGTACTGAAGCAGGGTGCCATTGCCTTCTCCATCAGTCCTTGTTAACCATGCACAATCTTCTTTTCTCTGAATCTGGTTTTAGGATACCATAACTATGCTGAAAGCCATTGTATACAGGGTCAACATATCCAATGGACTGTCTTCTGTTCTCAATATGTAATTAGCATTTGAAAGTTTGAAGTGTTTGATACTCTGGCTTTTCTTGGCTTAACTGAGGCTGCTTTTTCTTTATGAGTAGATTTAACCACTTTATATTTGGATGTTAAAAATTGTTTGCTATTCAAAATGTGTCAGAATATAAATATTTTATGGAGCTATCAGGCCTTTCTGAAAAGTGTTTTGCAATAAAATTAGGTTTGGTTTTTCCTGTGGTCATGTATGGATGTGAGAGTTGGACTGTGAAGAAGGCTGAGCGCTGAAGAATTGATGCTTTTGAACTGTGGTGTTGGAGAAGACTCTTGAGACTCCCTTGGACTGCAAGGACATCCAACCTGTCCATTCTGAAGATCAACCCTGGGATTTCTTTGGAAGGGATGATGCTAAAGCTGAAACTCCAGTACTTTGGCCACCTCATGCAAAGAGCTGACTCATTGGAAAAGACTCTGATGCTGGGAGGGATTGGGGGCAGGAGAAGAAGGGGATGACTGAGGATGAGATGGCAGGATGGCATCACTGACTCGATGGACGTGAGTCTGAGTGAACTCCGGGAGATGGTGATGGACAGGGAGGCCTGGCGTGCTGCAATTCATGGGGTTGCAAAGAGTCGGACACGACTGAGCAACTGAACTGAACTGAACAATAAATATTAGCCCCTCTGCTCTGAATGCTCATATGTCTTTTATTCTCTTTGATGAAAGCTGTACTGAAGTTCGGTGCTTCTTTGTATCCATATCAAGGTATGTGTGCCATCCAGTAGGTTTGGTATTTCTATAAGGCTTCTGCCTGACCTGTCTTGTCTACCATTATCTCTTCAGATCATAGCAAAGAACCTGACACATAGTATGTTCTCAATAAATATTACTGAGTGAACTAATCTAGTAATATAACAAGCATATTACATGGAGAAGAAAATTAGTTTTCATCAAATATGAGGGCCAATATTCCAGATGATACAGATGGTAGGAACTTTGTAATAAATTGTGTTTTATGATACAGAAAAGAGTTAAAATTAAAAGAAAAGAAAAGAGTTAAAAGAAAAGTAAGTTGTTCTGAAAGAGACTAATATTACTAAGAAAAACATTATATTTTATTTAAAATGAAACCTAATTTGGGCAGTAGCAGCAATGTACTTTAGAAGAAAATATTTGTTCATGAGCAAGAATATGGTCCTTTCTTCTGATCTCAAAATCAAGATATTTGGGTTTCACACTGAAGTGGAAACAGAGCCAGTTACTTTAATTACCTTCTCTGGCCAAGAAGAAAGCATTATGTAATTCATTTGAATTAAAAAATCAAAACAAAAGGCACTGCTAGATTATTGTAGGCCAGAAGGGGAGGTAACACTATTCTTTTGATTATCTGAATCAGGTGGATAACAGCCCTTGGCTCAGATAGAATTAAGTCACTGACAGCTGCAAGAAATTGGAAAGGTCTTGACGTCGAGATGGCTTGATGTACAGTTGCCCTAAAAGAGGCACATTGCAAGGTTTTTATTTACAGTAAGTTTGAGTGAAGTGTTCTAAATTAAAACTGGAAATAAAGATTATGGGATAGATCAGGATACATTTAATAATAAAAAATAGCAAGAAATACATGAAATAGTGAGCATTTGCAAATATCAAATGACTAGTGTTCAATTTAGATTGTTTTTTCGAACATATTATTTTTCCCCCCAACAAATGCATGAAAACACTTATCTCAGTCTTATGCAAAAGAACATTATCTTGTGCTCAGTTCAGTTCAGTCACTCAGTCGTGTCCGACTCTTTGCGATCCCATGAATCGCAGCACGCCAGGCCTCCCTGTCCATCACCATCTCCCAGAGTTCACTCAGACTCACGTCCATCAAGTCAGTGATGCCATCCAGCAATCTTATCCTCTGTCATCCCCTTCTCCTCCCGCCCTCAATCCCTCCCAGTATCCGAGTCTTTTCTAATGAGTCAACTCTTCGCATGAGGTGGCCAAAGTACTGGAGTTTCAGCTTTAGCATCATTCCTTCCAAAGAAACCCCAAGACTGATCTCCTTCAGAATGGACTGGTTGGATCTCCTTGCAGTCCAAGGGACTCTCAAGAGTCTTCTCCAACACCACAGTTCAAAAGCATCAATTCTTCGGCGCTCAGCCTTCTTCACAGTCCAACTCTCACATCCATACATGACCACAGGAAAAACCATAGCCTTGACTAGACGGAGCTTAGTCGGCAAAGTAATGTCTGCTTTTGAATATGCTATCTAGGTTGGTCATAACTTTTGTTCCAAGGAGTAAGCGTGTTTTAATTTCATGGCTGCAATCACCATCTGCAGTGATTTTGGAGCCCAAAAAAGTAAAGTCTGACACTGTTTCCACTGTTTCCCCATCTATTTCCCATGAAGTGATGGGACCAAATGCCATGATCTTCGTTTTCTGAATGTTGAGCTTTAAGCCAAATTTTTCACTCTCCACTTCCACTTTCATCAAGAGAGCTACTCTTCAGCTAACATTACTGTGATTGAGGCACTTCTACAGTTGGCTGGGAGTATCCTCTAATTGAACGTAACATTATTTTGAAGAGTACATAGACATTGTGGATGTTTATTCTATAAACTGAAATAAATAAACTATCACCATTAAAAAATCTTAACTTTGTACTCAATTACTAAGTCCTCTCAGTTCCTTTCTTCAAGTGGTGATTTCATGCTTACAACAGGCTCGTAAATATCCCTGGACCTAGTCTCCCATGGCCCACATCTGGGAAATCTCTAGCAAGGCATACTTTCTATATTGTTTCCTATGACATCAAGTCCAAATAACTCTGCTTGTGTTTCATAGTTTAAACCTGTCCTGATATAATTCTACAGCTTTCATCCTCACTGAAATGTTTCCTCTGTTTTATTTCTCACTGGTGTTCCATGCTCATTTACCAGTCAAATACTTTGCTTGTATAATAATTGTGGTCTGTTATATACATAAACCTTCTTCTGCCTATACAAATTCTACATTTTTGTTAAAGTCCAGGTCAGATTCCACCCCTTTCTTGAAGTCATCTTCAGTTACTCTGGAGATAAGTCATCTCTTTCTTCTCAGAACCAATACTTACAACTTCATACTACTTAGCTTAGCTCTGAATTGTATCCTATCTGGCTTTATAAGATATTCTTTCATGCATATTAGCCTTCTTTCTCTAATTAGATTTCAGATTTTTTAAAGGTAGGGAATGTGTATAGTATTTTCTCTGAATCCCTCCCCCGCAAGCCTTCAGGATAATATTGGATTACTTAATAACTTGTTAATGTAGAATTTAGAATGCTTCCTTTCTAAGAAAATGGTTTTGGCCATTTTTCTTTACAAATATTTTATAATGTTCAGTGTAGTTTTCTTATTATAAAAAGAATTGTAATAAACTCTAACGAGTATGTTTTGTATGACTACAATGATGCTTTCCCTCCACTCAATGACAAATTTTGTCTTCTAATATAAAGCTTTTTGTTGTGAAAAGTTCATTATATGTGCATCTTGAAAACTTCCTATAATATAATTTTATTATTTTGGAAAGGACTTACATGTTACTGAATGCTTTCTAAAATAAAGCAATATTAATATCCTAGGAAGTTTATTAGATTATAAAATGCAAATGTTATGTTTTTAGTGAGCAAGGATTATTCCTGCCTCTAAGATTGGAGAGACCAAGGCATCTAATATTTAAGTGACTTTTCCTAGCTATGTGGCATGTCTCTATAGGCCGCCTAGTAAGGATTTGAGTCAAATATTTAATTATTTATCTCCAAACCATGTCATCAATAGTATATTACCTTAAATACTTGAAAACTGTATTAGAATTTTACTATCAATAAGAAATATATTCATGTCTCCAGTAGTGGCATGATTTTACACTGAAACCTTCATAGTTTTTGGCCAGTTTCCCTTGAACAAAAGGTATACATTTTCAAGGTATGATACCAAAAACTAAAACAAAATGGACATACTTATACAGATCAGAGGGATAAAAGGAAACTGACATTTTTTGAGTATTCAATATATCCCAGAAATTGTGCTTGATGTTTTAACTTGATGTTAACTTAAATGCTAAAATGGTTTTGCCAAAGAAAAATTAATGACACAGAATCTGAGACTTAAAGAGTGTAAATGACTCATCCAAGGAAACTTAACTAGTAGGTGACAGAGGTCATATTTCAACTCATCTATGTGATTTTAATATATTCATAACAGTGTTAATCAAGACATATACTTAATCTATCACAGAGGAAATTTATCAGCTACTACCATCTGGAATCTGTGATACAAACAGAATATTGGTCAGGGCAGATTCCCTAGACTCTCTTTGAAAAATAGCCAACTTGATACTATCTGACCTAATTTGAGGATACTCTTTTTAAAATATGGAATGATGGCTGTTAAAATAAAAAGGAGAACTGCCTACTGGAGAAATAACTTGATCCCTAGCTTCCTCACTAGATGTGTAGTAACTGAAAATAGCCTACTTAGCTCTTGTGAGAAAAAAATGTCGTCTTGTGTTCTGTTCATAGACAAACTAGAAAAAATTAAGACTCTACCAAAAATTAATAAAGAGGACTTGTCCAAAATGACCTATTATATTTATAACTTATCAGTTCATTTATACCCTATTTTATGATAAGGAAATATTATGATGGAAGATTTCCATGTTTTTGAGAAGTACCTGGTTAATGAAGAGTGAGAGAATTCTTTGTAGCCATAGCATAATCCTTGCTACATCTAGCATATTATGAGCATCTGATATAAACAATTAAGTAAGAAAAATATGCTGATTTGTCAACAGCACAACTTTGAAAAGAGGAATCAAGTTTTGTTCATTTCTCTATCTCCTGAAATAATAAGCTGAGCTTGGTTACTATCACTTTGTAAGTATCCAAAAGTTTCATTGTATTTAAACATGAAAAATAAAATGAGAAATTTTATAAGACATCAATTGCTGATGATTCAGTTTTATTCTCTAGCCTTTTGGCTTCTTTCTCAAATGTGTGTTTATCTCACCTGCACCCCACCCCCTGCAAATTTTAGTCTCCAGGAAAGCAAAATCATCATGACCTTCGTACATTTCCACCTCAAATACAAGTGTAAATAAATAAATGCAGTTTATAGAATTAATTAAAATTGTTCAGTTCTTCAGGAAATAGAAAAATATATTTAAATATGGAAAAATTTACACATGAAATAATATGCCAGGTGTGTCCTTTGTCTCCAGTAATTGGAAATTATGAAGAAAAAACCTACCAAAATAATGACAAGAGTTGTTATGCCATACTTCTAACAATGCCCCAGTCTCTATAGAGCAGAGGCAGCATACAGTTTAAATAACATCTTTTAATTAAACAAACATATAATAGAATAGCCCTGTATTCAGCTTGATGTTTTGGAAGTCTTTCTGTTTATTTGTTCTTGCCAAGGTAGTGATTCTTTTACCTTGGTATTTCATTCAATGTGATTGACACTCTGTGTCTAGAGGGAGAGATACCAAAATGTGTTAACTTAGAGTTGAGCAGATAAGCAAGTTTGAAGTCATGTTTTAACAGTGTTAATCTCTGGTGCATGGGTATTTGTAATATGCTTCTACTTAGTCACTACTAATTCTGAGTCAAAAAGTATGACTGTGAGATAGGCAAGACAGAATTATGATTTTGATGTAATTTTAACAGTTGAACATAATTCTTAAGGAAGTCCTGAATTTATAATTCCTGGTACACAGAAATCAAGTATATGTCAGTTTCCCAACAACACATCAAATGGTACTAACCTTTCTTTAGGAATAGAAAACTTCACTCTAGTTTTGAGCTTCAAAAAAAGGTAGTCCTCAGAACCTGGGCATGCCCAAGTATTTTTTCTATGGAGTTTTTTTTAAAATTTAATAAACATTTATTTCATTGAAATATAGTTGATTACAATGTTGTGTTAGTTTCTGCTGTATAACAAAGTGAGTCAGTTTTATGTGTGTGTTATATACACATGCACACACAATATATATATACACACACACACATATATGGGCTTCCCTGGTGGCTCAGATGGTAAACAATCTGCCTGCAATGAAGGAGCCTTGATTTCGATCCCTGGGTTTGAAAGATTCCCTGGAGAAAGGAATTGTTACCCACTCCAACCAGTATTCTTGCCTGGAGAATCCCAAAGGCAGAGGAGCCTCACAGGCTACAGTCCATGGAGTTGCAAAGAGTTGGACATGACTAACCAACTAACACACACACACACACGCACATATATATATACTCTTTAAAAAATTTTTATTTTAATTGCAGGCTAATTACTTTACAATATTGTAGTGGTTTTTGCCATAGATTGACATGAATCAGCCATGGGTGTACATGTGTTCCCCATTATGAACCCCCCTCCCACCTCCCTCCCCATCCCATCCCTCAGGGTTGTTCCAGTGCACTGGCTTTGAGTGCCCTGCTTCATGCATCAAACTTGGACTGGTGATCTATTTCACATATGGTGATATACATGTTTCAATGCTATTCTCTCAAATAACCCCACTCTTGCCTTCTCCCACAGAGTCCAAATGTATGTTCTTCATATCTGTGTCCCTTTTGCTGTCTTGCTTATAGGGTCATTGTTACCATCTTTCTAAATTACATATATATGCACTAATATAAAGGCAAGGCTAAAGAATGCTCAAACTACCGCACAGTTGCACTCATCTCACATGCTAGTAAAGTAATGCTCAAAATTCTCCAAGCCAGGCTTCAGCAATACGTGAACTGTGAACTCCCTGATGTTCAAGCTGGCTTTAGAAAAGGCAGAGGAACCAGAGATCAAATTGCAAACATCTGCTGGATCATGGAAAAAGTAAGAGAGTTCCAGAAAAACATCTATTTCTGCTTTATTGACTATGCCAAAGCCTTTGACTGTGTGGATCACAATAAACTATGGAAAATTCTGAAAGAGATGGGAATACCAGACCACCTGACCTGCCTTTTGAGAAACCTATATGCAGGTCAGGAAGCAACAGTTAGAACTGGACATGGAACGGTAGACTGGTTTCAAATAGGAAAAGGAGTATATCAAGGCTGTATATTGTCACCCTGCTTATTTAACTTATATGCAGAGGACATCATGAGAAATACTGGGCTGAAAGAAACACAAGCTGGAATCAAGATTGCCAGGAGAAATATCAATAACCTCAGATATGCAGATGACACCACCCTTATGGCAGAAAGTGAAGAGGAACTAAAAAGCCTCTTGATGAAACTGAAAGTGGAGAGTGAAAAATTTGGCTTAAAGCTCAACATTCAGAAAACGAAGATCATGGCATCCGGTCCCATCACTTCATGGGAAATGGATGGGGAAACAGTGGAAACAGTGTCAGAATTTATTTTTGGGGGCTCCAAAATCACTGCAGATGGTGATTGCAGCCATGAAATTAAAAGATGCTTACTTGCTGGGAGCCAGCACGGGAGATCCCACCCATGACAAGGTCATGTGGAGAGACCTGACAGGGCAAGGTGAGTCAGTTCTCAAGGGGTCCTCTGCCTGATCATCTACCCCGAAACCAAAATCTGTCTGTTTACTGTCTGGTATACTACACTCTTCTGACATTACAGGGGGCTATCCCCGACCGCCTTTCTCTGGAAAAAGTTAACTTAGAGCTCATATGATAGGAATGTTTCAGTTCAAATCCCTCTGATGGCTCTCTAACTTGCCTGACAGGTTCCCCCTGACTTTTACAACTTGTGATCGTTTACAGCGCCCAACTGTGAGAGGCACGAAGCTTAAAACATCTTAAAGATATAGAGCCTTTTAGAGCTAAGAATTAGTTTGATTGTTGAGTTAATGTTAGCCACCAGGCCTCCATATCCTTTATCTTTTAGGCACCTGAAGGATATTAATCAACATAATTGGGATATAGAAAAAGGAATATAGTAGTTTTGATGTTAGCAACACTAGACTTTTGAGTTAATTAATTTTCTATTTGTTATAAATCACTGTACTCCTCTTTCTTTGTTATAAATTGTTATGTCCTTGCTATGTAAGAATGTAACTTTATTTATTACTTTCTGAGAGTGGCACCAGATTTTGGAAAAGAACAACACTATTAAGGCAAATAAGTTCTCTGGTTGACAGACCCTTATCAGAAAAGGGCCATAAAATGTTAATTGGCCTTCTGGCCAGAAGATAATGTAAACCACCTGAGACCCTTTGTATATGGAAAGATTTGCAGAAAGAAAGCCTGGTCTCGATAAGAGTCAGGGCTGCTGATGCTGTATAATTTTGTATTATCCATTGATCTCTATGTTCAACCAAAAGTATAAAAAGCCTTTCTGGACAATAAAGGATGGACCAGTTTCTCAGACCAGCTTCTCGAACTAGTTTCTTGGAAATCTGGCTTCCCCCGTGTCAAATCTCTCTCTCTCTGTGTCTCTCTCTCTCTCTTTCTCCCTCTCCCTCCCTCTCCTTTTCAGGCTGAATTCCCATCTGGAGCGTGGAGGTTCACCACGTCTACTTACTTGCCCTGGCTTCTAAGACCCATGCAAGAGGGAGCCCAAGGTGGAGCACCCTCCGCTATTCAAGTGGGTGCCCGTGGCCTGTGTAGATGGTGCAAACCTTTTGTCTCAAAGTTTTATTAGCTTTCCGTGTAAACCAAGTTATTCAGCCTCCTTTTTTAATATTTTATTTTATTTTTTAAATTTTATTTTTACTTTATTTTACTTTACAATACTGTATTGGTTTTGCCATACATTGACATGAATCCACCACGGGTGTATACAAGCTCCCAATCCTGAATCCCCTTCCCATCTCCCACCCCATATCATCTCTCTGGATCATCCCCATGCACCAGCCCCAAGCATCCTGTATCCTGTATCGAACATAGACTGGCACTTTGTTTCTTACATGATAGTATACATGTTTGAAAGCCATTCTCCCAAATCATCCCACCCTCTCCCTCAGAGTCCAAAAGTCCGTTCTATACATTTGTGTCTCTTTTGCTGTCTTGCATAAAGGGTCATCATTACCATCTTTCTAAATTCCATATATATGTGTCAGTATACTGTATTGGTGTTTTTCTTTCTGGCTTACTTCACTCTGTGTAATCGGCTCCAGTTTCATCCATCTCATTAGAACTGATTCAAATGTATTCTTTTTAATGGCTGAGTAATACTCCATTGTGTATATGTACCACAGCTTTCTTATCCATTCATCTGCTGATGGACATCTAGGTTGTTTCCATGTCCTGGCTATTATAAACAGTGCTGTGATGAACATTGGGGTACATGTGTCTCTTTCAATTCTGGTTTCCTTGGTGTGTATACCCAGCAGTGGGATTGCTGGGTCATAAGGCAGCTCTATTTGCAATTTTGTAAGGAATCTCCACACTGTTTTCCATATTGGCTGTACTAGTTTGCATTCCCACCAACAGTGTAAGAGGGTTCCCTTTTCTCCACATCCTCTCCAGCTTTTCTCCACTAATTTTCCTACTATACTATTCTTTCCTAATTAATCTTTATATTTCTAATTAAATAATTCTTTTCTAAGATGCCAACTCTATCCACCCTTCAAATTACCCTGGATCCACCAGGGCTGGACCCTGGCACTTACTCCAGTACTCTTGCCTGGGAAGTCCCATGGACAGAGGAGCCTGGTAGGCTGCAGTCCATGGGGTCGCTAAGAGTCTGCACGACTGAGTGACTTCACTTTCGCTTTTCACTTTCATGCCTTGGAGAATACAATGGCACCCCACTCCAGTATACTTGCCTGGAGAATCCCAGAGACAAAGGAGCCTAGTGGGCTGCCTTCTATGGGGTCGCACAGAGTTGGACATGACTGAAGCGACTTAGCAGTAGCAGCAGTAGCAGTACTCCTTGGAAGAAAAGTTATGACCAACCTAGATAGCATATTCTAGAGAAGGAAATGGCAATGCACTCCAGTATTCTTGCCTGGAGAATCCCAGGGACCAGGGAGCCTGGTGGGCTGCCGTCTATGGGGTCACACAGAGTTGGACATGACTGAAGCGACTTAGCAGCAGCAGCAGCTAGCATATTCAAAAGCAGAGACATTACTTTGCTGACTAAGGTCCGTCTAGTCAAGGCTATGGTTTTTCCTGTGGTCATGTATGGATGTGAGAGTTGGACTGTGAAGAAGGCTGAGCGCCAAAGAATTGATGCTTTTGAACTGTGGTGTTGGAGAAGACTCTTGAGAGTCCCTTGGACTGCAAGGACATCCAACCAGTCCATTTTGAAGGAGATCAGCCCTGGGATTTCTTTGGAAGGAATGATGCTAAAGCTGAAACTCCAGTACTTTGGCCACCCAGTGCAAAGAGTTGGCTCATTGGAAAAGACTCTGATGCTGGGAGGGACTGGGGGCAGGAGGAGAAGGGGACGACAGCAGCAGCTAGCATATTCAAAAGCAGAGACATTACTTTGCCGACTAAGGTCCGTCTAGTCAAGGCTATGGTTTTTCCTGTGGTCATGTATGGATGTGAGAGTTGGACTGTGAAGAAGGCTGAGCGCCAAAGAATTGATGCTTTTGAACTGTGGTGTTGGAGAAGACTCTTGAGAGTCCCTTGGACTGCAAGGACATCCAACCAGTCCATTTTGAAGGAGATCAGCCCTGGGATTTCTTTGGAAGGAATGATGCTAAAGCTGAAACTCCAGTACTTTGGCCACCCCGTGCAAAGAGTTGACTCATTGGAAAAGACTCTGATGCTGGGAGGGACTTGGGGCAGGAGGAGGAGGGGACGACAGAGGATGAGATGGGTGGATGGCATCACTGACTCGATGGACGTGAGTCTGAGTGAACTCCGGGAGTTGATGATGGACAGGGAGGCCTGGCATGCTGCAATTCATGGGGTTGCAAAGAGTCGGACACGACTGAGTGACTGAACTTAACTGAACTGAATATACTGTACTGGTGTTTTTATTTTTGACTTACTTCACTCTGTATAATACACTCCAGTATTCTTTTCCATAATGGTTTGTCATAGAATATTGAATATGATTCCCTGTGGTATACAGTTTATCTATCCTATATATATTATAGTTTGCATCTGCTAATCTCAAACTCTCAATATCCCTCTCGCACCCCCTCCCCCTTGGCAACCACAAGTCTGTTCTTTATATCTGTGAGTTTTGCTTCTGTTTCATGGATAAGTTAATTTAAACCCTTCATTTCAGTGTCCTTTTTGTCTCTTTCTAGGCTTTTTTTTTTTTTTTTTGCTCCTCACTCCCTGCTTTCTTCCACTTCCAGGTATTTGTACAACATAAGCACTCTATTTAATGGATACAGCCAGAATTTCAGTAGGACACAATGTACTGGACATGTCCCTACATTTCCTTCTTATAAGTTTATGCATGTTGTGGTCAATCAACAAATTTATTAATTAGAATATACCTCCTAAACATACCATATCCAACAAAATTAACTGAATACCTACATTCTGTGTGGCTATGAGCTAAACACTGAAGATATAATGGATGACTAAAACACTATTATTGGCCCTGAAGAACTCGGTGTAATAGACTAAAACACAGTCAGATGTTGTCCAATGGCAAGGACTAGAAAATATACTTAAAATGAAAAACTTCACACAATAAGTTTGAGTATTAGAGTTGAGATTTTGTAAAATTCTATGAGAAAATAGAAGAGGGAATGACTAAGTTTACCCAGTAGATCAGGAAAGCCCTCAGAGAAAATTTTGTATCTGAGGGGAGTCTTGAGGGATGATCAGGCATTCCCTAAGGAAAGAAAGGTAAATTCACATTCTTAGTAGGAGGATAGTGTGTTTGAAGCCACAGAGATATGGAAGAATGAGGAATATTGGAAGAATGACAAATAGCTTGATTTGGGGCATAAGCAATAGGAGTTGAAATTTGAGAGGTAGGTTCAAATCTGCTTATAAACTCAATCAAATCTTATTAGAAGAGTTTGTATTTACCTACAAACAAAGAGGGACCATTGCATGGCACTATGTAAGGTATTATGCTCAACTTTGTGTTAAGATAGGATTTTTGTATAGTAAACTAAATGCCTTCTGAATGGTTCCACAACTCATTAGAAACTCTCCTTCCTGCATTCAAGTCAAATGTGCATGCACCCAGAAGTTTCCAAAGAAGTAAACAATATGATGAAAATCCCATGCATTGACATAAGCCAGATGAGAAATTGTCTGAAAGCAGATATTGGGCTTCCCAACATTACTATGAACAGGATGCAGGGAAGTATCCCATTAGCTATTGCATATCATCAATGCTCTGAAGTTTCCTGTTCGTGTTTGGTTTTCCTGGTTGTTTTTAAAACTACAGAAATCATGGCTTCTCTAGATTGAAGAGTTATATTAACAGTTATCTGGTCCAGTCCTCTCACAATATTTAGATTCACTGTATATCTGCTACCATGAGGAAACTGTCTAATGAAACAGATTCAGCAATGTGTAGTCATCCCTTTTATGGAAAATCAGCTTATTGTTAGGCAGTTCATGCCACTGAAACAATTTATGTTACAGAATCTACAGTTGTTCTTTTTTTTTTCTGTTATATCTGTGACCTATTGCTTCTAATTCTGCCATTGAGAGAATGAAAAAATAGTCTAATTCTTTCCTACATAACAATCTGTAAATTCTTGAGGGAAGCTATCATATCCCTTTTTCATTAATGCCCTACTGTATTTAATCACATTCATCCAACTCAATCTCTTAAAAGTAATATATCACAGTTGGATTATTTGCTGGATTGTTCTAGCACCAGGATACAAAGGGTGTATTTCCTTGATGAAGACATTTATCTGGACAGTACAGCAAGCAACTTGGGTATTTTTATTACTACTTTCAAATACAAGTTTAACCCCACTTTTCCAGAAAAATCCAATAAACACGTGGCATTTGATACCCTTGAATTTCTTTCCTATCATCCAAGAATAAGAAATTAGGAAACTCTTTGTAAGATGAGCCATCTTATACACAAATATGAAACACAACAGCAGCAGGGTAAAAGGAAAGCATATTTTTCAGTTGTTCATGTTTGATGTCCCATGCAGAGCTGGATATCTAAATGATAACATATATCTACAGGGGTTTGATTATTCTTCTGTATAAATTAACTTCCATTTAAATTTTATAAAAATAAGACATGAGGCATGTTTCATTCATGCTTGCAAAATAATTACACTAAAATACTTAAGCAATATGGCATCATGTGATGTTTCTAAATATTTAAATTGGAAATCTACAGATGATACAACTAGCAAATAGAATTAAACTATTGTAGAGGAAATGATCCAGATGGACCATTAAGCCATTAGGAAGCTATGTAAGAATGAAAGTGTAGGGGAAATGCGGTAAAACAACCCTTCCCCATAAATGCAACCAATTAAAATGCTAATAACAAAATTGATTTTTCCCCCATTAAAAAAATAAAATGCTAATAACGGTTCAGGCAACATTTAACTGGTCAAACACTCTTAAATCAGTTGAAATTTCATACACTTGTGCTAAAATACAGAGACAGGCTCCTACCAATTTGAACCATACAAATGGCAAGAGAAGATTTAGTTGAGGAAAACTAAGCTACATTAATATAACTGCAAAGCTGAATGATGAACTAATTGTATTTTAAAAGTTAGAATATAGTGGTCTGATCAGTTTTCCTTACTAGTTTATAAGCTCAGCTCCTTTTAACATGAATATTGCCTCCTTTTATTATACACCATCTAAGAAGGGTGGAGAACCTTGAGAGAATATAAATATAAATCAAATAAATACCAACTCTATTATTAACTGAATTATTTCTCTTTTCTCACAATAAAAGTTTGGCCTAATATTTCTCTCAGATCCTTGGGTTGATCCCTTTGAGTTATAGTGACAAAACACTATTAATCCCTGTCTCTGTTATGAGGCTCTGACAAACACAGTTTAAAGGAACATTTAAAGCCAAGCTTGTCAGTTACTGGTTCAGCTGTCCTTCCAAACAAGTTGCTATCATTGACCTATGGCTCCATTAATTGGATCTATCTTGGTAATCAAAATTGGTAATGAAGGTTACAAGAACAGTACTCTTCAAACAATTCAGAGAACATCATTCATGTGTATTCCAGTAACTTCCCTGAAGCAGGGATGAAATAGAAGTAGAGAGAAAAAGAGATACAGAGAGGACAAATCTACAAAAAATAGAAAGTACTGAAGTGTACAAAGAGAATTACACTAGCACAGTGTTTTGCATATAGATGTTCAATAGATATTTGTTAAATTATTCAATTATACTTAATTAAGCAGGTTTTAAATAGTAAAACATTAACAGTACTTTAATTTTACAGTCCAATGAGGGGTCAAGACAATCTGGCGCTTGCCATGGAGGCAGAACCCTGGTGTTGTGTGTCCTCAGAGTATCACCGTAAGTGGCTGATGAAAGACAAAATGATTGCTTAGCACAGTGGAGGACACTGAAAAGTGCTGTTCAGGGATATTTTATTTTAAATAGGAAAAAAATAAGATTAAAATACTGCTGGGACAAAAAGCAAGTCTTCAGTGCTGAAATGATCTAAATAAATACTGCAGTTTACAACAGTTCATAAATGTTCTCTTTTACTTGTTCTTTGTCCTTTTCAATGAAAATGACTATGGTCCGTTGTAGCACATGTGAAGTAGTAATGCATAAGCAAAAGCTTGAACCTTGGCTAAAAGAAGAGCTCAAAATAAAAAATATATTTTGAGATTTTGGTTTAAAAATTAGAGAAATATATTTTCAGAAAAGCAACTCATAGCTCATATTCAGACAAGGGCAAATTTGATACACTCAAAAGACTTTTCAGAACAGTAACCTGTGAAAACTATTTTAAGGTGTTGTCTTCTTTTCAAAATACTGATATTTGAAAGAGAAAATATACTATATTTCAAAATATATTTTTCTTAGAAGATCTTTTGTTTTATTTATTCCATTTTCTCACTCAAAATCTGTATAAAATTTATTCATTAAAATATTTAACTGAGTTACCTGGCATAACCTATAATGTGTCCATGACAAAATTTTAAAATTAAATTTAATCAAACCCTTAGAAGTAACAATTAATAGGAAAAGGGTATGTTTTCTAGATTTATTACATCATTGGGGTTTCAGGACTCAGAAGCTGGTTCTTATGTACATGCATACAAGCATGTATGCAGAATGTTTAGATTTTATATTACAAATTCATCTAACTAGATAAAAAGACAGGATTTCAGGGAAAAAAGGCAAATCTCATCACTAAGTAGTGAAAGTGGATGAATAAATAAATGAGTCAAAGTCCATTATAATAAAATTCAAGTAACAGATTGACTAGAAAATGTCTTCCAGCCAAATGGACCATCTTGGCCTATATGCAGATCAACACTCATCCTTATTTTCTCAACCCACCATGTTTAGAAAGTGATGTGCTAAACCTAGAAGCAGGCACATTGAAAAGAATACAGGGTTACCTGACAGCAAACTAAAAGGCAGCACCATTATTTTAGTTGTCTATCCTAGTCTGAGAATCCCAGACATCAAAAGCTATTTAGTTTAGGGTCAAATGGTCCTACCTAGTGTAGTAAAAATCTGAGGTCCTGATTTATATAATAAGCACAATCTTGATTGTTTACTATTAAGGTTATATCATACCCAAGAAATTATTCATTAAATGGTCAAAAAGTCATACGACTGCATCTCCAAAAAGAAATATTTAAAAGTAGCTAAAGAGGTACATCAAAGTTTTGCATACAATTCATTTATGGAAGCCATCTAATTCCCTAAAACTGTCATATGTAGTACACATATCTGTTTGAATACTCTCCTGCTCACCAACTCCACCAGTTGGTACAGAAAAGTCAGCAGGATTTATTCAACTCACAAAATTGCCCTCTTTGGCCTCTCTTTCTCTTCACAATGTTGTGCCCTCTTTAGCAGAGTGTCAATAAAGCCAAGCACCACTTGTGCCACTGCTTTAGAAAGGAGAATTTAATTTGTAAACACCCATTGATTTGTTTCCAGTCAATAGGGTAGACTGAGCTGACACAGCAGGACACACTCTAACCCCATTCTACATCAGCTCCCACCCACATCACAATGATTTTGAGATATATAACTGAGTTTGACATCAAGAGAGGGAAATCTCAGGATGCCAGAAATGAAGAAAGAAACCAAGACAGAAGAAGAAATAGAATAAAACTAAGATTTGGATCAGAATCGGATATACACAGCAGGGCTTGTGGTTCCACAGATCTGTCTCTTCCACAGAAGGAGATTCAGGTGCTCTGTCCCATGGATACACCCAGCAGGAGCTAGACTTCCTAGAACAAAGTAGTTACCTTCCCTCCAGACACAGGACTCCTGTGCTTGGTTGTAGTGTTTGACAGCACACTGCCCATAAAGTGAAGGGATCTGAAACCAAAACTCTTATTTTTTTTTTCATTTTTTGAAAGTTTTTTATTGTGGTAAAATATATATAACAAAATTTAGTTATCTTAATGATTTGGAAGTATATGGTTCATTGGTATTAAATATATACATGCGGTTGTGCAATCACCAACATTCATCTTCAGAACTCATTTCATTTTGCAAAACTTAAAACTTTGTACCAATTAAACATTAACTCCCCATCTTCCCCTCTTCCTAGTCCCTGGCAATCACCATTCTACTTTCTGTCTCTAAGGATTTGACTACTCTAGAGACCTCATTTAAGTGGAATCATATAGTATTGTCTTTTTGTTTTTGTTTTTAATTTAAAATGATTTATTTTAATTGGAGGCTAATTACTTTACAATATTGTATTGGTTTTGCCATACATCAACATGAATACGCCACGGGTATACACATGTTCCCCATCCTGAACCCCCCTTCCACCTCCCTCCCCGTACCACCCCTCTGGGTCATCCCAGTGCACCAGCCCCAAGCATCCTGTATCCTGCATGGAACCTGGACTGGCGATTCATTTCTTATATGATATTATACATGTTTCAATGCTATTCTCCCCAAACATCCCACCCTTGCCCTCTCCCATAGAGTCCAAAAGACTGTTCTATACATCTGTGTCTTTTTTGCTGTCTTGCATACAGGGATATCGTTACCATCTTTCTAAATTACATATGTATGCATTAGTATACTATATCGGTGTTTTTCTTTCTGGCTTACTTCACTCTGTATAATAGGCCCCAGTTTCATCCACCTCATTAGAACTGATTCAAATGCATTCTTTTTAATGGATGAGTAATATTCCATTGTGTATATGTACCACAGCTTTCTTATCCATTCATCTGCTGATGAGCAACCTAGATAGGTTGCTTCCATGTCCTGGCTATTATAAACAGTGCTGTGATGAACATTGGGGTACATGTGTCTCTTTCAATTCTGGTTTCCTCGGTGTGTATGCCCAGCAGTGGGATTGCTGGGTCATAAGGCAATTCTATTTCAATATTTTAAGGAATCTCCACACTGTTCTCCATGTTGGCTCTACTAGTTTGCATTCCCACCAACAGTGTAAGCTGCTGCTGCTGCTAAGTCACTTCAGTCGTGTCCAACTCTGTACAACCACACAGACGGCAGCTCACCAGGCTCCCCTGTCCCTGGGATTCTCCAGGCAAGAACACTGGAGTGGGTTGCCATTTCCTTCTCCAATGCATGAAAGTGAAAAGTGAAAGTAAAATCTCTCAGTCGTGTCTGACCCTCAGCAGCCCCAGGGACTGCAGCCTTCCAGGCTCCTCCGTCCATGAGATTTTCCAGGCAAGAGTACTGGAGTGGGGTGCCATTGAGGGTTCCCTTTTCTCCACACCCTCTCCAGCATTTATTGCTTATAGACTTTTGGATTGCAGCCATTCTGACTGGTGTGAAATGGTACCTCATTGTGGTTTTGATTTGCATTTCTCTGATAATGAGTGATGTTGAGCATCTTTTCATGTGTTTGTTAGACATCTATACGTCTTCTTTGGAGAAATTTCTGTTTAGTTGTTTGGCCCATTTTTTGATTGGGTCGTTTATTTTTCTGGAATTGAGCTGCAGGAGTTGCTTGTATATTTTTGAGATTAGTTGTTTGTCAGTTGCTTCATTTGCTATTATTTTCTCCCATTCTGAAGGCTGTCTTTTCACCTTGCTTATATGAAAACACAACAAACCAAAACCTGTGGGAAACTGTAAAGGCAGTGCTAAGGGGAAAATTCATAGCAATACAAGCATACCTCAAGAAACAAGAAAAAAGTCAAATAAATAACCTAACTCTACACCTAAAGCAACTAGAAAAGGAAGAAATGAAGAACCACAGGATTAGAATAAGGAAAGAAAACTTAAAAATTAGGGCAGAAATAAATGCAAAAGAAACAAAAGACACCATAGCAAAAATCAACAAAGCCGAAAGCCGGTTCTTTGAAAGGATAAATGAAATTGACAAACCATTAGCCAGACTCATCAAGAAACAAAGGGAGAAAAATCAAATCAATAAAATTAGAAATGGAAATGGAGAGATCACAACAGACAACACAGAAATACAAAGGGTCATAAAAGATTACTATCAGCAATTATATGCCAATATAATGGACAACGTGGAGCAAATGGACAAATTCTTAGAAAAGTACAACTTTCCAAAACTGAACCAGGAAGAAATAGAAAATCATAACAGACCCATCACAAGCATGGAAATTGAAACTGTAATCAGAACTCTTCCAGCAAACAAAAGCCCAGGTCCAGATCGCTTCACAGCTGAATTCCACCAAAAATTTAGAGAAGAGCTAACACCTATCCTACTCAAACTCTTCCAGAAAATTGCAGAGGAAGGTAAACTTCCAAATTCATTCTATGAGGCAACAATCACCCTAATACCAAAACCTGACAAAGATACTACAAAAAAAGAAAACTACAGGCCAATATCACTGATGAACATAGATGCAAAAATCCTTAACAAAATTCTAGCAATCAGAATCCAACAACACATTAGAAAGATCATACACCATGACCAAGTGGGCTTTATCCCAGGGATGCAAGGATTCTTCAATATCTGCAAATCAATCAATGTAATACATGACATTAACAACTTAAAAGCCATGTGATTATCTCAATAGATGCAGAGAAAGCCTTTGACAAATATCAACATCCATTTATGATAAAAACTCTCCAGAAAGCAGGACTAGAAGGAACATACCTCAACATAATAAAAACTATATATGGCAAACCCACAGCAAACATTATTTAAAGCATTTCCCCTAAAGTCAGGAACAAGACAAGGGTGCCCACTTTCACCATTACTATTCAACACAGTTTTGGAAGTTTTGGCCACAGGAATCAGATTGAAAAAGAAGAAATAAAACTCTCACTGTTTGCCGATGACATGATCCTCTACATAGAAAATCCTAAAGACTCTACCAGAAAATTACTAGAGCTAATCAATAAATATAGTAAAGTTTCAGGATATAAAATCAAGACACAGAAATCCCTTGCATTCCTATACACTAACAATGAGAAAACAGAAAGAGAAATTAAGGAAACAATTCCATTCACCATTGCAACGAAAAGAATAAAATACTTAGGAATATATCTACCTAAAGAAACTAAAGACCTATATATAGAAAACTATAAAACACTGGTGAAAGAAATCAAAGAGGACACTAATAGATGGAGAAATATACCATATTCATGGATTGGAAGAATCGATATAGTGAAAATGAGTATACTACCCAAAGCAATTTATAGATTCAATGCAAACCCTATCAAGCTACCAATAGTATTTTTCACAGAGCTAGAACAAATAATTTCACAATTTGTATGGAAACACACAAAAAAACTCAAATAACCAAAGGAATCTTGAGAAAGAAGAATGGAACTGGAGGAATCAACCTGCCTGACTTCAGGCTCTACTACAAAGCCACAGTCATCAAGACAGTATTGTACTGGCACAAAGACAGAAATATAGATCAATGGAACAAAATAGAAAGTCCAGAGATAAACCCACGCACCTATGGACACCTTATCTTTGACAAAAGAGACAAAAATATACAATGGAGAAAATACAATCTCTTTAACAAGTGGTGCTGGGTAAACTGGTCAACCACTTGTAAAAGAATGAAACTACAACACTTTCTAATACCATACACAAAAATAAACTCAAAATGGATTAAAGATCTAAATGTAAGACCAGAAACTATAAAACTTATAGAGGAGAACATAGACAAAACACTCTCTGACATCCATCACAGCAAGATCCTCTATGACCTACCTTCCAGAATACTGGAAATAAAGGCAAAAATAATCAAATGGGACCTAATTAAAAGTAAAAGCTTCTGCACAACAAAACTTTTTTAAAATATAAATTTATTTATTTTAATTGGAGTTTAATTACTTTACAGTATTGTATTGGTTTTGCCATACATCAACATGAATACCTGCCACAGGTATACACGTGATCCCCATCCTGAATCCCCCTCCTTCCTCCCTCCCTGTACCATCCCTCTATGTTGTGTCAGTGCACCAGCCCCAAGCATCCAGTATCATGCATCAAACCTGGACTGGCAATTCATTTCATATATGATTTTATACATGTTTCAATGCCATTCTCCCAAATCATCCCACCCTCTCCTTCTCCCACAGAGTCTAAAAGACTGTTCTATACATCTGTGTCTGTTTTGCTGTCTTGCATACAGGGTTATCATTACTGTCTTTCTAAATTCCATGCTGGGCATACACACCAAGGAAACCAGAGTTGAAAGAGACATGTGTATCCGAATGTTCATTGCAGCACTGTTTATAATAGCCAAGACGTGGAAGCAACCTAAATGTCCATCAGCAGATGAATGGATAAGAAAGCTGTGGTACATATACACCATGGAGTATTACTCAACCATTAAAAAGAATAAAATTTTTTTTAATGGCTTTATACCAGAAAAACCTCAAGGTAAACAGAACAGGTAAACATGTATCAGTTTTGTGGGAACATGTAAACAGGGCCTGAGCTCATGAATTATTCACCAGAACATCTTAACTCTGAGTATATTCCATAACTCAGCAGTTCTACTTCTCTTGGAAAACCTACACATGCTTATCAGGAGACACATAAGGAAGTGTATTAAAATATTGTAAAAAGCAGAACTCTGGAAACAAGGCAAATGTTTATCATTGGGAGACTGGATAAATAATTGCATTATATTCAGACAATGATATTCATGAATAAGTTAATATGCATACTTAAAGTTTGTGCATATTTTCCTCTGTATATTTCAGGCAAAATTTAATTGTAATATTGAGTAAACTAGAATTTTACTTTTTGGTACTTTTAGTGATACAGAATTCTATTATTTTCTGTTGACCAATCATGATACAGCTATTGTATTAAACAAAAATCATAACAGTAGAAGACATTTAATAGTTTTCACAATGAATAGCCAGACAAAAAATAATAATCATTACAATTGCAAACCATAATGGAAGCATGTATAACCTAACAATAAAAATAATTACATACCATTTAAGGAATTATTAGAGTGATATGGTAGGTGGAAGTGCATATATGCACTTAAACCTGGAACAATTAAGAAATGATAATAGGATCATACATATCAAAATATAATTTTCTATTGATATTCAGTTCAGTCGCTCAGTCGTGTCCAACTCTTTGCAACCCCATCAATCGCAGCACGCCAGGCCTCCCTGTCCATCACCAACTACCGGAGTTCACTCAGACACATCCATCGAGTCAGTGATGCCATCCAGCCATCTCATCCTCTGTCGTCCCCTTCTCCTCCTGCCCCCAATCCCTCCCGGCATCAGAGTCTTTTCCAATGAGTCAACTCTTCACATGAAGGGGCCAAAATACTGGAGTTTCAGCTTTAGCATCATTCTGTCCAAAGAAATCCCAGGGCTGATCTCCTTCAGAATGGATTGGCTGGATCTCCTTGCAGTCCAAGGGACTCTCAAGAGTCTTCTCCAACACCACAGTTCAAAAGCATCAATTCTTCAGCACTCAGCCTTCTTCACAGTCCAACTCTCACATCCATACATGACCACAGGAAAAACCATAGCCGTGACTAGACGGACCTTAGTCGGCAAAGTAATGTCTCTGCTTTTCAATATGCTATCTATGTTGGTCATAACTTTTCTTCCAAGGAGTAAGTGTCTTTTAATTTCATGGCTGCAGTCACCATCTGCAGTGATTTTGGAGCCCCAAAAAATAAAGTCTGATACTGTTTCCACTGTTTCCCCATCTATTTGCCATGAAGTGATGGGACCAGATGCCATGATCTTCGTTTTCTGAATGTTGAGCTTTAAACCAACTTTTTCACTCTCCTCTTTCACTTTCGTCAAGAGGCTTTTTAGTTCCTCTTCACTTTCTGCCATAAGGGTGGTGTCATCTGCATATCTGAAGTTATTGATATTTCTCCTGGCAATCTTGATTCCAGCTTGTGTTTCTTCCAGTCCAGCATTTCTCATGATGTCCTCTGCATATAAGTTAAATAAGCAGGGTGACAATATACAGCCTTGTCATACTCCTTTTCCTATATTGATATTGAGAAATATTAAAAATACTATTGAGTAAAAAATGCAATGTAGTGCAATAGATACAATTTATGTTAACTTCAACAAGTGACCCAAAGAAGAATATCATAGCATAATCTTTCTGCATATGTATATATGCATGCATGTATATGCTTGTGTGTGTATATATATTCTGTTCATGGGGTTCTCACAGCAAGAATACTGGGGTGGTTTGCCATTCCCTCCTCTAGTGGACCACATTTTGTTAGAACTCTTTACTCTGACCTGTCTGTTTTGAGTGGCCCTGCACAACATGACTCATGCTTCACTGAGTTCATAGCCCCTTTTCCATGGCAAGGTTGTGATCCATGAAGGTGTGTCCTTTTCATCATAGGGGACTGGAATGCAAAAGTAGAAAGTCAGGAGATACCTGGAAAAACAGGCAAGTTTAGCTTGAAGTACAAAATGAAGCAGGGCAAAGCCTAACAGAATTTTGCCAAGAGAACACACTGATCATAGCAAACACCCTTTTCCAATAACACAAGAGACAACTCTACACATGGACATCATCAAATGGTCAATACTGAAATAACGTTGATTATATTATTTGCATCCAAAGATGAAAAAGTTCTATACAGTTAGCAAAACCAAGACCTGAAACTGACTGTGGCTCAGATCATCAACTCCTTATTGCAATTTTAGGCTTCAGTTGAAGAAAGTAGGGAAAACCACTAGGCCATTTAGTTATGACCTAAATAAAACCCCTTATGATTATACAGTGGAGATGAGAAATAGATTCAGGCTATTAGTTCTTGTAGAGTGCCTGAAGAACTATGGACAGAGGTTCATAGCATTGTGCAGGAGGCAGTGACCAAAACCATCCCAAAGAAAAAGAAATGCAAGAAGGCAAAGTAGGTGTTTAAGGAGGCTTTACAAGTAGCTGAGGAAAGAAGAGAAGCAAAAGACAAAGGAGAAAGGGAGAGATATACCCACCTGAACACAATTTCCAGAGAATAGCAAGGTGAAATAAGAAGGCCTTCCTAAATGAAAAATGCAAAGAAATAGAGGAAAATAATAGAATGGGAAAGACTAGAGATCTCTTCAAAAAAACTGGAGAGATCAAGGGGACATTTCATGCACCATAGGCATGATAAAGGACAGAAACAGCAAGGACCTAGTGGAAGCATAAGAGATGAACAGGTGACAATAATATACAGAACTATACAAAAAGTCCTTACTAACCCAGATATCCATGATTGTGTGGTCACTTACCTAGATCCAGAAATCCTGGAGTGTGAAGTCAAGTGGCTTTAGGAAGCATCACTATGAACAAAACTAGGGGAAATGATGGAATTCCAGCTATTTCAAATCTTAAAAGATGATGCTGTTAAAGTGCTGCACCCAGTATGGCATCAACTTGGAAAACTAAACAGTAGCCACAGGGCTGAACAGGTCATTTTCATTCTAATTCCAAAGAAAGGCAATTTCAAAGGATGTTTAAACTACCATACAGTTTGGCTCATTTCACATGCTAATAAGGTTATGCTCAAAATCCTTCAAGCTAGGCTTCAGCAGTATGTGAATTGAGAACTCCCAGATGTACAAGTTGGGTTTAGAAAAGGCAAAGGAATCAGAGATCAAATTGCAAACATTTGTTGGATCATGGAGAAAATAATGGAGTTCCAGGAAAATATCTACTTCCGCCTCATTGACTACATGAAAGCCTTTGACCATATGGAACAGAATAAACTATAGGAAATTCTTAAAGAGATTGGAATACCAGACTACCTTACCTGCCTCCTGAAAATCCTGTATGCAGGTCAAGAAGCAAGTTAAAACCTTACATAGGACAACTGACTGGTTCAAAATTGGGAAGATAGTATGACAAGGCTATATATGGTCACCCTGTTTGTTCAACTGTTATGCAGACTATATCATGAATGCCTGGCTGGATGAATCACAAGCTGGAATCAAGATTGCTGGGAGAAATACTGAAAGCCTCAGATATGCAGATGATACCACCCTAATGGCAGAAAGCAAAGAGGAACTAAAGAACCTCTTGATGAAGGTGAAAGAGGAGAGTGAAGAAGCTGGCTTAAAACTCAACATTTAAAAAACTAAAATTATGGCATTCGGCCCCATCACAGGTTTTATTTTCTTGGGGTCCAAAATTACTGCTGACAGTGTCTGCAGCCATAAAATTCAAAGACACTTGCTCCTTTGAAGGAATGATATGACAAAAATAGACTGTATTAAAAAGCAGAGACATCACTTTGCCAACAAAGGTCTGTCTAGTCAAAGCTATGGTTTTTCCAGTAGTCATGTACAGATGTGAAAGTTGGACCATAAAGAAGGCCGAACATCAAAGAATTGATGCTTTCAAACTGTGTTGCTGGAGAAGACTCTTGAGAGTCTCTTGGACAGCAAGGAGATAAAACCAGCCAATCCTAAAGTAAACCAATCCTGAATATTCATTGGAAGGACTGATGCTGACGCTGGAGCTCCAATAGTTTGGCCACCTGATGGGAAGAACTGAGTCACTGGAAATGACCCTGATGCTGGGAAAAATTGAAGGCTGGAAGAGAAGAGGATGACAGAGGATGAGATGGTTGGATGGTATCACTGATTCAAGCAACATGAATGAGCAAACTCTGGGAGATAGTGAAAGACAGGGAAGCCTAACATTCTGTAATCCATGGGGTCACATGGAGTCAGACACAATTTAGTGACTGAACAACAACATATATATTCTAGAATGATACATATCTGGTATATCTATAAACCACCATGCACATGATGTTGGTTGCCATGGGGAAGTGGTATAAATAGGACTGTGAGGAATCTCAACTAGATCTGAAATATTCTACTGCTTTATAACAAAGTATCTGAATCAAAATGACAAATACTATCATCCATTAATTTTGTCAGATCAGTTGGATTTTGCTATTTATTTCTGTGTAGTTTTCTAGTTTTTAAACCTTGCAAAAATTAAAATTAACTTGCAATTCAGACATTCTTTGTCAAGCCTCAGAATATATAATAAGGCCACCAAGTTGAACCCTATAACCTCAATTAATTAACATATTCACAAGTATATTGGGGCATCTGAAATCTCAGTAAGTTGATATCAGAAAATTACTTAAAATGGAACTAAAAGTCTTCTAAAAGAATGTGTTTTAAATTCAGTCAACATTCATCCTGCATCATGTATCCATTTTTTTGTATCTCAGTGTATTCTGTAATAATGATCCACAGTCTTGTATTTCACATAGTATAACAAAACATTCCACATTTAATAAGGAAAATGAACTCAACTGAAACATCCCCAGCATCAGGGCAAATCAAAATGAGAAGTTTAGGATTTTTCATTAGAAATGAAAAAATTCATTAGAAATCTCTATTAACCAGAATGCCCCATACCCTAAGTATTATCATCTTGAATGTAGATTTTATAGTTGAAAATAAATCTGCAGGGGGTGTATATTTAAGCCGGTACAAGCATTCCAGGGGCATTCATTTACATATGCATAACTAATATGCTAATTATAAATGGTTCATTTATCCATAAAAGTCAGTTCCTCAGTTCCTCTACTTGGTAACAATTTGCTAGTCATGAGTTTAAAGTGTTTTTTTTGTTGTTGTTGTTGTTTTTAATGTACTGGAAAGTAATAAAACTATTTCATTAAGAATTGTATTTAATTCAGAATTTATACAAATCCTGCTGTTCCTTTAATTCATTTTATTTATATTCATGTTTTCCTCAAGTTAGATACAAGTATAGATGTAGACCCTATTCTATTTTACTGAGGTTCTAGTGATATCTAAATTATATAGTACTGAAATGATTTCAATATTTCTGGTATTTTAATGATATTTCATTAGCATTGTAGAATCTCTACACCTAGGCTTTTATGTTTCACAGAGCAGTTAGTTTATCTTATTTATTTAGGTAAGATGCAATCTACATAAATATTGAATACTTTTAAGACTAATATTTAGACCAAATCTAGGTTTAACAACATGAAGAGACCAGTACAGAGATTTCCTGTATAATCTTTGTCCACACATATGCATGGCATCTCCCATAATCAACATCACTCACTAGCATGGTACATTGTTTATCAAGGATGAACCTATATTGATACATCATAATCCACAATCCCTAATCCATGGACTCATAGTCCATAGTTTATCTTAGTTTGCCCTTGTATATTTTACTGTTTGAATACATGTATAATGACATAAATCCACTATTAAAATATTATACAGAGTATTTTCACTGTCATTAAAATGCTCTGTGTTCTGCTTTTTCATCTTCACACCCTCCCCCCAACACACACATATACTACTGGTAACCACTGATATTTTTGTCTCCATAGTTTTGCCCTTTCCAAAATGTGATAAATTTGGAATTACACAGTATGTAGCCTTTTCAGATTGACTTTTTTCACATGTTCTGTGCTGTGCTTAGTTACTCAATTGTGTCTGACTCTTTGTGACACCATGGACTATAGCTTGCCAGGCTCCTCTGTCCATGGGCATTTTTCAGGCAAGAATACTGGAGTGGTTTGCCATACCCTCCTCCAGGAGATCTTCCCAACCCAGGGATCAAACCAAGGTGTCCCGCATTGCAAGTGGATTCTTTACCATCTGAACCATCAAGGAAGCCCATTTAGGTTTCTTCCCTGTCTATTTATGGGTTGACAGGTAATTTGTTTTTTCCACTGAATAATATTTCATTGTTTGTATGTACCACAGTTTATCCATTCACCTTCTGAAAGACATCTTGGTTGCTTCCATATTTCAGCAATTAAGAATAAAGCTGCTATCAGCATCCATCTGCAGGTTGTTGTGTAGACATGAGTTTTCAACTCCTTTAGGTAAATACCAAGGAGTAGGATGACTCAATTGTATAGTAGGAGTATCTTTAGTTTTGTTAGAGATCAACAAATTGTCTTCCAACCTGGCCATACTGTGTGTGTGTGTGTGCATGGTTTTTTTTTTTTTTTTTCATTTTCACCAGGAAGAATGAGAGTTTGTGTTGCTTCACATCTTTACCAGCATTTAGTGCCATCAGTTTTCTGGATTTTTGCCATTCTAATTGGTGTGTAGTGATAATTTATTGTCATTTAAATTTCATTGCACTGATGACCTCTGATGTGGAGCTTCATTTCATATGTTTATTACATCTGTGTATCTTCTTTGGTGAGGTGTCTCTTAATGTCTTGGGCACATCTTTTAAATTGGGTTGTTTTCTTACTGTTGAGTATTGAGGAATGTTGTGTATTTTAGATAATAGTCTTTTATCATATATGTCTTCTGTAAATATTTATTCCCAGTATGTGGCTTGTCTTCTCATTCTCTTGGCATTATTGTTTGTAGAGAAGAATTATGTAATTTTAATGAAGTCTGCCTTATTCATGATTTCTTTTATGGATCATGCCTTTGGTATTGTGTCTAAAGAAGTATCAATATACTCAAGGTCATCTCGATTTTCTCCTGATGTTATCTTATAGAACTTTTCTAGTTTTTCATTTTATATTTAGATGTGTGACCCATTTTAAATTATTTTTTGTGAAATGTCTGAGGTCAGTATCTAGATTCATTTTTTTAAATGGGAATATTCCATTGTTCCAGCAACATTTGTTGAAAAGGCTATCTTTGCTCCATTGTATTGTCTTTACTAATTCGTCAAAGATCAGTTAACTATATTTATTGGGGCCTATTTCTGGGCTCTTTATTCCAAATTTTTTTTGATATAAATTTATTTATTTTAACTAGAGGTTAATTACTTTACAATATTGTATTGGTTTTTACAATACATCAACAGGAATCTGCCACAGGTATACACGTGTTCCCCATCCTGAGCCACACTCCCTCCTCCCTCCCTGTACCATCCCTCTGGGTCGTCCCAGTGCACCAGCTGAATCCATTTTTAAAAATATAAATTTATTTTAATTGGAGGTTAATTACTTTACAATATTGTATTGGTTTTGCAATACATCAACAGGAATCCGCCACAAATATACACGTGTTCCCCATCCTGAACCTCCTTCCCTCCTCCCTCCCCATACCATTCCTCTGGGTCGTCTCAGTGCACCAGCTCCAAGCATCCAGTACCATGCATGGAACCTGAACTGGTGATTCATTTCATATATGATATTATACATGTTTCAATGCCATTCTCCCAAATCATCCCACCTTCTCCCTCTCCTACAGAGTCCAAAAGACTGTTCTATACATCTGTGTCTCTTTTGCTGTCTTGCATACAGGGTTATCATTACAATCATTCTAAATTCCATATGTATGTGTTAGTATACTGTATTGGTGTTTTTCTTTCTGGCTTACTTCACTCTGTATAATAGGCTCCAGTTTCATCCACCTCATTAGAAGTGATTCAAATGTATTCTTTTTAATGGCTGAGTAATACTCCATTGTGTATATGTACCACAGCTTTCTTATCCATTCATCTGCTGATGGACATCTAGGTTGCTTCCATGTCCTGGCTATTATAAACAGTGCTGCAATGAACATTGGGGTACAAGTGTCTCTTTCAATTCTGGTTTCCTTGGTGTGTATGCCCAGCAGTGGGATTGCTGGGTCATATGGCAGTTTTATTTCCAGTTTTTTTAAGGAATCTCCACACTGTTCTCTATAGTGGCTGTACTAGTTTGCATTCCCACCAACAGTGTAAGAGGGTTCCCTTTTCTCCACACCCTTTCTAGCATTTATTGCTTGTAGACTTTTCAATCACAGCCATTCTGACTGGCATGAAATGGTACCGCATTGTGGTTTTGATTTGTATTTCTCTAATAATGAGTGATGTTGAGCATCTTTTCATGTGTTTGTTAGCCATCCGTATGTCTTCTTTGGAGAAATGTCTATTTAGTTCTTTGGCTCATTTTTTGATTGGGTCGTTTATTTTTCTGGAATTGAGCTGCAGGAGTTGCTTGGATATTTTTGAGATTAGTTGTTTGGCAGTTGCATCATTTGTTATTATTTTCTCCCATTCTGAAGGCTGTCTTTTCACCTTGATTATAGTTTCCTTCATTGGGCAGAATCTTTTAAATTTAATTAGTCTCGTTTGTTTACTTTTGCTTTTATTTCCAATATTCTATGAGGTGGATCATAGAGGATCCTGCTGTGATGTATGTTGGAGAGTGTTTTGCCTATGTTCTCCTCTAGGAGTTTTATAGTTTCTGGTCTTACATTTAGATCTTTAATCCATTTTGTGTTTTTTTTGTGTGTGTGTGTATGGTGTTAAAAAGTGTTGTACTTTCATTCTTTTATAAGTGGTTGACCGGTTTCCTCAGCACCACTTGTTAAAGAGATTGTCTTTAATCCATTGTATATTCTTGCCTCCTTTGTCAAAGATAAGGTGTCCATAGGTGCATGAATTTATCTCTGGATTTTCTATTTTGTTCCATTGATCTATATTTCTGTCTTTGTGCCAGTACCATACTGTCTTGATGACTGTGGTTTTGTAGGAGAGCCTGAAGTCAGGCAGGTTGATTCCTCCAGTTCCATTCTTCTTTCTCATGATTCCTTTGGCTACTTGAGGTTTTTTGTATTTCCATACAAATTATGAAATTATTTGTTCTAGCTCTGTGAAAAATACTGTTGGTAGCTGAGAGGGATTGCATTGAATCTATAAATTGCTTTGGGTAGTATACTCATTTTCACTATATTGATTCTCTTCTGATCCATGAAAATAGTATATTTCTCCATCTATTCGTGTCCTCTTTGATTTATTTCGCCAGTGTTTATAGTTTTCTATATATAGGTCTTTAGTTTCTTTAGGTAGATATAGTCCTAAGTATTTTATTCTTTTCATTGCAATGGTTAATGGAATTGCTTCCTTCATTTCTCTTTCTATTTTCTAATTATTAATATATAGGAATGCAAGGGATTTCTGTGTGTTGATTTTATATCCTGCAACCTTACTATATTCATTGCTTAGCTCTAGTAATTTTCTGGTGGAGTTTTTAGGGTTTTCTATGTAGAGGATCATGTCATCGGCAAACAGTGAGAGCTTTACTTCTTCTTTTCCAATGTGGATTCCTTTTATCTCTTTTTCTGCTCTGATTGTTGTAGCCAAAACTATGTTGAATAGTAATGGTGAAAGTGGGCACCCTTTTCCTGTTCCTGACCTTAGGGGAAATGCTTTCAATTTTTCACCATTGAGGATAATGTTTGCTGTGGGTTTGTCATATATAGCTTTTATTGTGTTGAGGTATGTTCCCTCTATTCCTACTTTCTGGAGAGTTTTTATCACAAATGGATGTTGAATTTTGTCAAAGGCTTTCTCTGGATCTATTGAGATAATCATATGGCTTTTATTTTTCAGTTTGTTAATGTGGTGTATTACATTATTGATTTGCAGATATTGAAGAATCGTTGCATCCCTGGGATAAAGCCCACTTGGTCATGATATATGATCTTTTTAATGTGTTGTTGGATTCTGATTGCTAGAATTTTGTTAAGGATTTTTGCATCTATGTTCATCAGTGATATTGGTCTGTAGCTGTGTTGCCTGTTGTGATCTCTCCATTTTCATTTCTAATTTTATTGATTTGATTTTTCTCCCTTTGTTTCTTGATGAGTCTGGCTAATGGTTTGTCAATTTTATTTATCCTTTCAAAGAACCAGCTTTTGGCTTTGTTGATTTTTGCTATGGTCTCTTTTGTTTCTTTTGCATTTATTTCTGCCCTAATTTTTAAGATTTCTTTGCTTCTATTAACCCTGCCTGGGGTCCTTCATTTCTTCCTTTGCTAGTTGCTTTAGGGGTAGAGTTAGGTTATTTATTTGACTTTTTTCTTGTTTTTGAGGTATGCCTGTATTGCTATGAACTTTTCCTTTAGCACTGCTTTTACAGTGTCCCACAGGTTTGGGGTTGTTGTGTTTTCATTTTCATTCACTTCTATGCATATTTTGATTTCTTTTTTGATTTCTTCTGTGATTTGTTGGTTACTCAGCAGCGTGTTGTTCAGCTTCCATGTGTTGGAATTTTTAATAGCTTTTCTCCTGTAATTGAGATCTAATCTTACTGCATTGTGGTCGGAAAAGATGCTTGGAATGATTTCCATGTTTTTGAAATTACTAAGGCTAGATTTATTGCCCAGGATGTGATCTATCCTGGAGAAGGTCCTGTGTGCCCTTAAGAAAAAGGTGAAATTCATTGTTTTGGGGTGAAATGTCCTATAGATATCAATTAGGTCTAACTGGTCTATTGTATCATTTAATGTTTGTGTTTCCTTGTTAATTTTCCGTTTAGTTGATCTATCCATTGGATGTGTGTGGGGTATTAAAGTCTCCCACTATTATTGTGTTATTGTTAATTTCCCCTTCATACTTGTTAGCATTTGTCTTACATATTGTGTTGCTCCTATGCTGGGTGCATATATATTTATAATTGTTATATCTTCTTCTTGGATTGATCTTTTGATCATTATGTAGTGTCCTTCTTTGTCTCTTTTCACAGCCTTTGTTTTAAAGTCTATTTTATCTGATATGAGTATTGCTACTCCTGCTTTTCTTTGGTCTCTATTTGCATGGAATATCTTTTTCCAGCCCTTCACTTGCAGTCTGTATGTGTCCCTTGTTTTGAGGTGGGTCTCTTGTAGACAACATATATAGGGGTCTTGTTTTTGTATCCATTCAGCCAGTCTTTGTCTTTTGCTTGGGACATTCAACCCATTTACATTTAAGGTAATTATTGATATGTATGATCCCGTTGCCATTTACTTTATTGTTTTAGGTTTGATTTTATACACCCTGTTTGTGTTTCCTGTCTAGAGAACATCCTTTAGCATTTGTTGGAGAGCTGGTTTGGTGGTGCTGAATTCTCTCAGCTTTTGCTTGTCTGTAAAGCTTTTGATTTCTCCTTCGTATTTGAATGAGATCCTTGCTGGGTACAGTAATCTGGGCTGTAGGTTATTTTCTTTCATCACTTTTAGTATGTCTTGCCATTGCCTCCTGGTCTGAAGAGTTTCTATTGAAAGATCAGCTGTTATCCTTATGGGAATCCCCTTGTGTGTTATTTGTTGTTTTTCCCTTGCTGCTTTTAATATTTGTTCTTTGTGTTTGATCCTTGTTAATTTGATTAATATGTGTCTTGGGGTGTTTTGCCTTGAGTTTATCCTGTTTGGGACTTTCTGGGCTTCTTGGACTTGGGTGATTATTTCCTTCCCTATATTAGGGAAGTTTTCAACTATTATCTCCTCAAGTATTTTCTCATGGTCTTTCTTTTTGTCTTCTTCTTCTGAGACTCCTATGATTGAAATGTTGGGGCGTTTAACACTGTCCTGGGGATCTCTGAGATTGTCCTCATTTCTTTTAATTCATTTTTCTTTTTTCCTCTCTGATTCATTTATTTCTACCATTCTATCTTCTAATTCACTAATCCTATCCTCTGCCTCTGTTATTCTACTCTTTGTTGCCTCCAGAGTGTTTCTGATCTCATTTATTGCATTATTCATTATATATTGACTCTTTTTTATTTCTAGGTCCTTGTTAAACCTTTCTTGCATCTTCTCAATCCTTGTCTCCAGGCTATTTATCTGTGATTCCATTTTGATTTCAAGATTTGGGGTCATTTTCACTATCATTAATTGGAATTCTTTATCAGGTAGATTCCCTATCTCTTCCTCTTTTGTTTGGTTTGGTGGGCATTTATCCTGTTCCTTTACCTGCTGGGTATTCCTCTGTCTCTTCATCTTGTTTATATTGCTGAGTTTTGGGTGGCTGAACAAGTGAGCCTAAAAAATGTCCACCACCTCCCCTTTGTGTCAGGGCTGAAATCAGACACAGAAGAGACCAGCATACAGAAGAAGCTTCAATAAAAGGAACCACCTTGGAAGTGACAGGTGTGATAGACTGAAACCCTGTTGTTAGTACCAACTACATAGGAAGGGGCCTATAGATCTTGAGAAATATAAGCCGGAACAAGGAACTATCTGAAAATGAACTGACCCCACAGTACCCACAACACCACCAGAGAATGTCCTAGATATATTTTTATGGTCACTCTTTTTTTTAATTTTTTTTTTTAATTTTTAAGTCCTCTACTACTTCTTTAATTTTCACTTTTATAACCTACTATTCCTTTGCAAAAAAAAAAACTATTTTTAAAAGCAAGCTTTATATATATATATTCTTTATAATTTTTGTTCCTTTTTTTCTTTCTTTTTTCCTTCTTTTCTTTAATATTGTATTTTTGAAATTCCAAACTCTACACTTTTAATCTTTGCTTTTTGGTATTTGTTGTCAATTTTGTACCTTTAAGAATCCAATCTTCAGTAACTATTTTTACTTGGGAGAGAGATTACTGGCTTGACTGCTCTCTCCCCCTTTGGACTCTCCTTTTTCTCCACCAAGTCCCCTCTATCTCTTCCCTACCCCCTCTCTTCTCTACCCAACTCTGTGAATCTCTGTGTGTTCCAGACGGTGGAGAACACTTAGGGAAGAGATTACTGGCTGGATCTGTCTCTCTTCTTTTGAGTCCCCCCTTTTATCCTCCTGGCCACCTCTGTCTCCTTCCTCCCTCTTCTCTTCTCTGTATAACTCCAGGAACATCTCTGAGCGGTCCAGATTGTGGAGTGCACATAAGGAAGTGATTACTGGCTAGCTTGCTCTCTCCTCTATTGATTCCACCTCATTTCATTCAGGTCACCTCTAACTCCATCCTCCCTCTTCTCTTCTCCATGCAACTCTGTGAACCTCTCTCGGTGTCCCTCACTGTGGAGAAACTTTTCATCTTTAACCTAGATGTTTTATCAACCATACTGTATAGAAGGAGAAGTCTTGTGACTACTGTAAAAATAAGACTGAAAAGCAGAAGCAGGAGGCTTAAGTCCGAATCCTGAGAACACCAGAGAACTCCTGACTCCAGGGAACATTAATTGAAAGGAGCTCATCAAACGCCTCCATGCCTACACTGAAATCAAGCACCACCCAAGGGCCAAAAAGTTCCAGAGCAAGACATACCACGCAAATTCGCCAGCAACTCAGGAACACAGACCTGAGCTCCAATATACAGTTACTCCAAAGTTACTCCAAAACCACTGACATCTCATAACTCATTACTAGACACTTCATTGCACTCCAGAGAGAAGAAATCCAGCACCACCCACCAGAACACCAACACAAGCTTCCCTAACCAACAAACCTTGACAAGCCACCTGTACAACCCCACCACAGTAAGGAAACTCCAGAATAAAGAGAATTCCACAAACTGCCAGAATACAGAAAGGCCACACCAAACAATTAACATTTATTTTTTAAAATTAATTTATTTATTTTTAATATTTTACTTTATTTTACTTTACAATACTGTATTGGTTTTGCCATACATCAACATAAATCCAAACAATTAACACTTTTAAAGCACAGGGGGAATGACTAAACAAAAGTTGCCCAAAGACAACAGGTAACAGACACATGTGGACCAGAGAAGGCAGTAGCCATGAGGAATAATCTGTAGTTTTATTCAGGCAAAGTGTATTATGTACAAGACAGGTCACTCTCTCTCTTTTTTATGGGGGGGGGCATGCTAGTCTTCACTGCTGTGCAGGATTTTCTCTAGTTACAGTACATGGATGCCTCATTGTCTCAGTTTCTCAGTGGGGTGCCATTGTTTTCTCTGTCTCCATTCATTATGTTCTCAAAACTTCTGGTGATGTGTGTATTTGGAACTGTTCTTTGCAATATTGAAGTAACAGTAGACAAGTGTCCTTATAGAGCTTTGTGAGTGAATAAATAAGTACAGTCATGCTGGTATAAAGTCGATAAGCTGCAATGGCACCCCACTCCAGTACTCTTGCCTGGATAATCCTATGGATGGAGGAGCCTGGTAGGCTGGAGTCCATGGGGTTGAGAAGAGTTGGACACGACTGAGCAACTTCACTTTCACTTTTCACTTTCATGCATTGGAGAAGGAAATGGCAACCCACTCCAGTGTTCTTGCCTGGAGAATCCCAGGGACGAGAAGCCTGGTAGGCTGCTGTCTATGGGGTCGCACAAAGTCAGACATGACTGAAGCGACTTAGCAGCAGCAGCAGCAGCAGCAGCAGCCGCACTCAACTCTTTTTTTGTGTAGATTAATGATATTTGAAAGGAAATTAATTCAACCAATAATCCCAATTTGTGATTCAAAAAGCAAAAGGTAGAAGGTAACATATTTTACATGTGGCATGAAAAGTAAAGGTTTAGACACAAATGGATTGGACTACATTTGTCAAGGAAATAACTTGTTCTGTCATATATGTCAAAGAAAGTGGGGAGAAAGTTGTCTTTATTCTGCTATTATTTGAGAATTATTTGAAAGCTATTGAAGGGTAGAATGTTGTTGTTGTTGTTGTTGTTTTTAAGAAAACAGCAGACAGTATTCTCAAGAATGAACACTTTACATCTAAATTGGCTTACATATATACAGAACAATTTTCTTTCCCCATTTAAATATCTACCTAACTCTGATTCTAAAAAGTGAATGTTCTAAATATTCTACGTGCAGCACTTTCACACTAAAACACATTCAGGGCGCTTGTGACAAGAAAATAGTGTAATATTTTAGGCTAGCTAAATAGTATAATGCAGAAAAATTCTGGGTAGGAAGCATGACAAAGGAGTTCTTAAAGAGAAATCACATGTTCTAACTCTGCAGGCTTCCTTTAATATTCTGAGAGAAGTTTAGATGCACCGTAAAATGATGTGATCAGAGCATCTATCAGGTGAGAAGGTATTTGTGCCTTGAAAATGCATTTACCTTTGTAAGCCAGATTTTGATATGATCTTGATGTAGTTGTTGATGATAGAAAACAGACCATTCTAAATGAGTCCACAAGAGGACATGCTACTGGGAAAAGATCACCACACATGACCACAAGAGCCATTTATTGACAGAAAAAATTTGAATTTTCTCAAAACCAAAGATATTATTTATTTCAGTCATCATTTCACTATAACCCATGTAAACAATTTATAGTTCATTATCTGTATATATGTGATACGAAACCCAATCTATGTCTGAAGATTAATAATGATAACTGGCAATGCCATTTTAATATTTTCTTAAGTATTCTTTCAATTTTAGGTTCAAATATAATTATGCCTCGGTAATTATTAGAATGACTAACTTCAGATGTTATCTTTCTGAAACAAGTAACTAAAAGTAACCCAGGCAATTTTGGTGATTCAGTTGGTCTTCAGTCTACTCTTACTTTCTGCCAGAGACCATATTGGCTCCCTTCAAGGCTCCCTTCAAGATAGTTCAAAATATAAATGATAGCCACCTGGCTTTTTAGCAAGCACATAATTGATCATTGGCAAGAAGACAGATAAAGAAAAGGCTTTTAAGTTGGAAAAAGACTTACAGAAGAATAGAAGTTCTCATATTTGACTGTGGTGTTATCAGTCTTTAAGGAAGAGTTGAGTGGTACACAGTGTGCCAGGACAGCACATGTTTCTGGCCTATGGTAATTAAAACAGCAAATTACAACAAATAAAAGAGGAAAGGTAATAGAAAAACATCCAGCAAAGTTATCACTACAAAGAAAGTACTTTTTTCTCTCTTAGAAATTGGGGGAATTCTATATTATTTAGTTATAATAACAAAATTGTGCATTTGTATCATTATAATTCGGCACTATTATGCCAAGAAAGCCCAATATTTTTCTCAGGTACAACTCTGTTCCTTTATTAAGATAATAAAATGTTGAAATGTTTTTGATAAAGCAAAGGATTAGTATTTTATATGTAAGGCTTGAATACAATAATGTAGCTGTTAGTGCAGAATTCTGTAAGCATTTTAGTATTATTAATACTTTTGTTCCATAGTACAGTGATCTATTAAGCCAGGTCTAATCTAAGCTAAAACATTGGAGATGAATAAAGTCAGTAGGACATACAGAGAGGGAAGAGTGAGGTCATATGACTCATATGGGCACTGATCTAGGTCTTGGTTATGTGTAGTCACTCAGTCGGGTCTGACTCTTTGCAACCTTATGGACTGTAGTCTGCCAGGCTCCTCTGTCCATGGAGATTCTCCAAGCAAGAATACTGGAGTGGGTGGCCATACTCTTTTTCAGAGGATCTTCCCAACCCAGGGATTGAACCCAAGTCTCCTGCATTGGAGGTGGATTCTTTACCATCTGAGCCACCAGGGAAATTCCTTGGGAATACAGCTATGCAAAACCTAAGATAAACCTTGTTTCTGAGGGGAGAAACATACAATAAATAAATAAAATCTGTGCATGTTAAATGGTGATAAATCTTTTAAAGAAAAATAAAGCAGGAAATTAGAAGAGAATGCTGATATTTTAAATGCAGTAATCAAAACAAGCATCAATAAAGTGAACGTTGATAAAGTATTTGAGATGTGAGAAAGCTAGGTAGGCAACCATCTGGAGGAAGAACTTTATAGGCAGAGGAAACAGAAAGCCTTACTCATCTTTCTATACTTCTGTGGCACTTAACAAATTTTTTTAAGTATTGCAAATAACCACTGAAAGCTGACTGAGTGAAAGGGATTACTCCTTGAAGTACAAAGCAAATCACAACATACAAACTTCACCGTTTGCTTTCCATTAAGTTAAAACAACTACCATTTATCCAATGACAGGTTCTATGCTAAGATATTCATGTGCATATATTCATTTATCTTTACAACAACATTATGAGATAGGTATTATTATTCTCTTCATTTTATAGATGAGGAAATTGAGGTCCAAGGAAGATTATGCAACTTGCCAAGGTCATAAATCTAACGAGGTACAAGGAGCCAGGGACTGGAACCTGAACTTGACTGATTCTACATTGTACTGCCACATAATGAAATTAAAAAAAAAAAGAAAAGTAAAAATAAAAACAGCCACGAGAGGCACACTGAACAGTAAACACAAGACTAAAAAATATTTTGTCTTATACCATATCTACACGGGACACAAGGAAAATGGGATTTTCTATGTAGCTTACTGGGACTTGTTTTCCAGCATTTTTTTCAGTGCTTCTGGATTTTACAAAGGAGCACAATTATTTGGGCTGAAGATTAAAGAGAACATAGAAGTCTAACCCAAACAATGATTCTACAAGCAATTATAAAAATGAACAAAATAAATCTATTGGAACACTAATGGCAGTAAGTGAAATCCTGTGGAATGATTTCAATGAAACATATGATAAAAAGTATTTGAACATTCAGCAAAGTATGCCTCCAAAAACTGTACTAAGTCAATGCCCTAGTTTATATGCTATGCTATATAAAATTTTTACTACTGAGGTTCTCTTCATGAGACCTACTTCTGTAGAGCTACTCTTATAAATGACCACTAATAAGAGCCTACAACGTGTTTAGCATTTAGTCCCCATAGAAAGCATGTAGGAATGTATTAGAATCTTCATTTTACAAAGTGTCATGAAACTCTTATCAGTCCCCAAAGACATTGAACATTCAGACTATACATTTGTGGCATTTCCTAAGAATTTCAGGCAAAAGTAGAGAAAGAATAGTTACAAAATTAATGCCAGTGACTTAGGCTACATTTATTGTTCGTACCTTGTTTGTAATCATGCCTTATCCAAACATTTTAGCAGATATATATTTAATCAGTGTACTTCTAAAGATGGAGTTTGGGGTCTAATTAATTAAACTATGTTGGAAATTGCATCTCCACTGTTTTGTACTTTATCCACGTGTCCTTCCAGAATTTTCTATCAGTAATTGTAGAAAACTGTGCTTTTCTAAAATGTCCATTATATTCATATGTTATTTCTATATTAAAAGTAAGGAATTAACATCACCTTCAAAAGTCTTCCCAGGTGGCTTGGTGGGTAAAGAATCCACTTGCCAATTCAGGAGACACAAGAGAGGCGGGTTTGATCCCTGGGTTGGGAAGATCCCCTGGAGGAGGAAATGGCAACCCGCTCCAGTATTCTTGCCTGTGAAATGCCAAGGACAGAGGAGCCTGGTGTGCTACAGTTCATGGGGTCACAAAGAGTTGGACATGACTGAAGTAACTGAGCATTCTAACATTCTAAAAAGTCTTCCAGGAGCAGAAGGTGGGCACAAAGACACATCTGTCACTTTGGTCTATCTAGGGAGACCATGGCACCACATTTTGGGGAAGCAACTTCCTTGAAGAATACTCCATAGGTGAATAATAATGCAGAGCTTTATAACTGTTAGTGAAAGAAACATTTGTATAAGTAAAAGAAAATTTATGTAGTGTGTCATCCACATGGAATTCAAATTGGTCAAACACATACTTGTGACCTACTCAACACTTTTCTACCCTCCACACCCCCCAAGAAAGTGAACCCAGCAGGCAACACTACCTAGTATTAAATCCTATATAAACGCTTGTAAATTCTCAACTGCAAAATATAAGTTCTTCCTGTAGTATTCTTACTGCCAATCTGAAACTGTACTTTAAAAATACAGTACCTCCAAAATCAGATAACCCAGATATTAGTGTACTGTTCTGCTCTGTCTAAACAATCTCATTCGTGACTTTAGAAAAAAAAAAAATCTGCTAAAATGGTTAAAAATTACTCTCTCATTCTGATTCCCATTCTCTTTCCTTTTTTATTCTTTGAGATGCTCGGTTTTGTAATTACTAATTAACGTGGCAAATCAACTATCTTTGTTGGGAATTTAATAACAAAACTGTCCTCATGAATTTTAAATGGAGTTTTACCGACATACTCACTATTTAACTTAGATTGTAATAGAAAAAAAAGTCTGTGGTTTAGAAATTAGAGGCCCTACATTGTGATTGTAGCTCTCCAAATTGAAGTCCTATTTTCCTGAAACACTTCCTGGTTCTCATTTTCTTCATCTGTAGAATCAAGAAAATATTTTACTTATCTATATTCCTAGGCTTTGTGAATATCATATAAAAATGGGGATATAATAATGTATTTAAAACCATCAAGTAAAACCCAGGATAAAGAATTATCATTTTCTTGAAATAGAGGAAAACAATTATTAAATAGTGAAAGTTATGAATTCTAAATAAATTTAAAGTAATGCAGTTTGATTATTTTCAAGTGTAGGAAGTAATTCATACACTATTTACACTTTTCTGACTGATGTGATGAATAGTTAATGATTTATAATTAACATTTCCTTGTGAAGGGAAATATTTAAGGTCATTGAAACATTTCTTCTTTTCAATAGTCTAAAATTGAGCTATCCAATGTTTGCCTCATGTAGTTATTCATATTAAGATTAGTAAGATTAACATTCAGTTCCTCATTTGCACTAACTGCATTTCTAGTGCTCAACAGCCACATGTAGCTAGTGTCTACTGTATTTTACAGTACCTAGAACATTGCCTTTGTCACAGAAAGTTCTACTGGATAGGGCTACTATACACAGAGCAAGTAACAATTGCATTGAAACTGAAAAATGGATGAGTTTACTGGTCGGAGAAACACATATATATGTGTGAGTATAAGGCTGTACATGTGTTTAGAGGGGTGGATTCTATTGGACAGTGCTAATCTAAATAGTCTTCCTTATTACCCCCCAAACCTGTTTATACTTTTATTTAGCAAAACCTTTCTTTATAGATACCACAATGTTGAAACAGAACCCAGATCTATTCCACTTATTGTTCTTTAAAAAGAGTGGTATACTAAATACTTTTATTGATGACACATAAATAGATGGTAAATTTTACATGTTTTTCTCCTGCAGAATTTGTCAGTTTAAACTGAAAATCACAGTCCATCAGAGCTGTACAGAACATTAGTGATCACTAGTTCAAACCCCCATTTTGCATAAAAGGAAACTGAGACTCAAGGTTTTGCAAACCAAATTTGGATTTTAGGTGACAAGGATAATTTAACATTATTAATAGTAGTGGAAATGGAAAGACTTGAGTTCCATTCCTGATTTTGACATTAATTAGTAAAAATCCTTGCTCTTCTTACGATCCTCCCTATAGAAATCAAACATATTTTGTTATTACCTATACCATAGTATATTATCTATAGTTAATTGATGGTAAAGCCTCTAGACTTTTTATTAAAGGGATAATTTTTTACAGGAGGGCCTAGAGGGGCTATCCCACGTTGAAGGTCAGGAAGGGCGGTGGTGAGGAGATACCCTTCGTCCAAGGTAAGGAGCAGCAGCTGCGCTTTGCTGGAGCAGCCGTGAAGAGATACCCCTCGCCCAAGGTAAGAGAAACCCAAGTAAGATGGTAGGTGTTGCAAGAGGGCATCAGAGGGCAGACATACTGAAACCATACTCACAGAAAACTAGTCAGTCTAATCACACTAGGACCACAGCCTTGTTGAACTCAATGAAATCAAGGCATGCGTGTGGGGCAACCCAAGACGGGCGGGTCATGGTGGAGAGGTCTGACAGAATGTGGTCCATTGGAGAAGGGAATGGCAAACCACTTCAGTATTCTTGCCTTGAGAACCCCATGAACAGTATGAAAAGGCAAAATAATAGGATAATGAATGAGGAACTCCCCAGGTCAGTAGGTGTCCAATATGCTACTGGAGATCAGTGGAGAAAAAACTCCAGAAAGAAAGAAGGGATGGAGCCAAAACAAAAACAGTACCCAGCTGTGGATGTGACTGGTGATAGAAGCAAGGTCCGATGCTGAAAAGAGTAATATTGCATTGGAACCTGGAATGTCGGGCCCATGAATCAAGGCAAATTGGAAGTGGTCAAACAAGAGACGGCAAGAGTGAACATCAACATTCTAGGAATCAGTGAACTAAAATGGACTGGAATGGGTGAATTTAACTCAGATGACCATTATATCTACTGCTGCAGGCAGGAATCCCTCAGAAGAAATGGAGTAGCCATCATGGTCAGCAAAAGAATCCGAAATGCAGTACTTAGATGCAATCTCAAAAATGACAGAATGATCTCTGTTCGTTTCCAAGGCAAACCATTCAATATCACAGTAATCCAAGTCTATGCCCCAACCAGTAACGCTGAAGAAGCTGAAGTTGAATGGTTCTATGAAGACCTACAAGACCTTGTAGAACTAACACCCAAAAAAGATGTCCTTTTCATTATAGGGGACTAGAATGCAAAAGTAGGAAGTCAAGAAACACCTGGAGTAACAGGCAAATTTGGCCTTGGAATGCGGAATGAAGCAGGGCAAAGACTAATAGAGTTTTGCCACAAAAATGCACTGGTCATAGCAAACACCCTCTTCCAACAACACAAGAGAAGACTCTACACATGGACATCACCAGATGGTCAACACTGAAATCAGATTGATTATATTATTTGCAGCCAAAGATGGAGAAGCTATATACAGTCAACAAAAACAAGACCAGGAGCTGACTGTGGGTCAGATCATGAACTCCTTATTGCCAAATTCATACTTAAATTGAAGAAAGTAGGGAAAACCATTAAGCCATTCAGGTATGACCTAAATAAAATCCCTTATGATTATACAGTGGAAGTGAGAAATAGATTTAAGGGCCTAGATCTGATAGATACAGTGTCTGATGAACTATGGACTGAGGTTCATGACATTGTACAGGAGACAGGGATCAAGACCATCCCCATGGAAAAGAAATGCATAAAAGCAAAATGACTGTCTGGGGAGGCCTTACAAATAGCTGTGAAAAGAAGAGAGGTGAAAAGCAAAGGAGAAAAGGAAAGATATAAGCATCTGAATGCAGAGTTTCAAAGAATAGCAAGAAGAGATAAGAAAGCCTCCTTCAGCGATCAATGCAAAGAAATAGAGGCAAACAACAGAATGGGAAAGACTAGAGATCTCTTCAAGAAAATTAGAGATACCAAGGGAATATTTCATGCAAAGATGGGCTTGATAAAGGACAGAAATGGTATGGATCTAACAGAAGCAGAGGATATTAAGAAGAGGTGGCAAGAATACACAGAAGAACTATACAAAAAAGATCTCCACGACCCAGATAATCATCATGGTGTGATCACTCATCTAGAGCCAGACATCCTGGAATGTGAAGTCAAGTGGGCCTTAGAAAGCATCACTACAAACAAAGCTAGTGGAGGTGATGGAATTCCAGTTGATCTGTTTCAAATCCTGAAAGATGATGCTGTGAAAGTGCTACACTCAATATGCCAGCAAATTTGGAAAACTCAGCAGTGGCCACAGGACTGGAAAGTGTCAGTTTTCATTCCAATCCCAAAGAAAGGCAATGCCAAAGAATGCTCAAACTACCGCAAAATTGCACTCATCTCACACGCTAGTAAAGTAATGCTCAAAATTTTCCAAGCCAGGCTTCAACAATATGTGAACTGTGAACTTCCTGATGTTCAAGCTGGTTTTAGACAAGGCACAGGAACCAGAAATCAAATTGCTAACATCCACTGAATCATCAAAAAAGCAAGATATTTCCAGAAAAACATCTATTTCTGCTTTATTGACTATGCCACAGCCTTTGACTGTGTGAATCACAATAAACTGTGGAAAATTCTGAAAGAGATGGGAATACCAGACCACCTGACCTGCCTCTTGAGAAATCTGTATGCAGGTCAGGAAGCAACAGAACTGGACATGGAACAACAGGCTGGTTCCAAATAGGAAAAGGAGTGCATCAAGGCTGTATATTGTCACCCTGCTTATTTAACTTATATGCAGAGTACATCATGAGAAACGCTGGACTGGAAGAAACACAAGCTGGAATCAAGATTGCCAGGAGAAATATCACTAACCTCAGATATACAGATGATACCACCCTTATGGCAGAAAGTGAAGAGGAACTAAAAAGCCTCTTGATGAAAGTGAAAGAGAAGAGTGAAAAAGTTGGCTTAAAGCTCAACATTCAGAAAACGAAGATCATGGCATCCGGTCCCATCACTTCCCATCTATGGGAAATAGATGGGGAAACAGTGGAAACAGTGTCAGACTTTATTTTTTTGGGCTCCAAAATCACTGCAGATGGTGACTGCAGCCATGAAATTAAAAGACACTTACTCCTTGGAAGAAAAGTTATGAGCAACCTAGATAGCATATTCAAAGGCAGAGATATTACTTTGCCGACTAAGGTCCGTCTAGTCAAGGCTATGGTTTTTCCTGTGGTCATGTATGGATGTGAGAGTTGCACTCTGAAGAAGGCTGAGCACCAAATTATTGATGTGTTTGAACTGTGGTGTTGGAGAAGACTCTTGAGAGTCCCTTGGACTGCAAGGAGATCCAACCAGTCCATTCTGAAGGAGATCAGCCCTGGGATTTATTTGGAAGAAATGATGCTAAAGCTGAAACTCCAGTACTTTGGCCACCTCACACGAAGATTTGACTCATTGGAAAAGACTCTGATGCCGGGAGGGATTGAGGGTAGGAGGAGAAGGGGACGACCGAGGATGAGATGGCTGGATGGCATCACTGACTCGATGCACGTGAGTCTGAGTGAACTCCGGGAGTTGGTGATGGACAGGGAGGCCTCTCGTGCTGCAATTCATGGGGTCGCAAAGAGTCAGACACGACTGAACCACTGAACTGAACTGAACTGAACTCTTTGAATATCCCAAAGGGCGAAAACTTTGATAGGAAGCATTGAGATTAAACAGTAATTTAAAATTTTACCCATTTCACCTTTTTTGAAAATTCAGAGTGATTGAAATAGAAAAGCTTGAGATATCTGTCTATATCCTACTTATAGTAGTAGATAAGTATTAATTCTTCAAGACGCAAAAATCCAGTCTTCAAAATTATTTACACATTCATTTATTTTTGGAGGTCTGTGACATATTTGGACTTCCCTGGTGGCTCAGACAGTAAAATCGTCTGCCTACAAGGCGGGAGACCCGGGTTCAATCCTTGGGTTGGGAAGATCTCCTGGAGAAGGAAATGGCAACCCACTCCAGTATTCTTGCCTGGAAAATCCCATGGATGGAGGAGCCTGTTAGTCTACAGTCCATGGTGTTGCAAAGAGTCAGACACAACTGAGTCACTTCACTTTCACTTTATGATGTATTTAGGCACAATGCTAAACACTAACTGCTGTAATCTAGAGTATAATTTGATTATAATGTAGTGTGCAAACAGATATATATATATATACGAAGATCAATGAAATGGTTAGTAAGCAATGTATATTTGTTAGCCAAGCACTATGTGTAAGACACTGTAATACAGTGTGATAACTATGTTACTCATGGAACTGACAAAGTTCAGTGGGACTATAGAGAAAAGATCACCTAATTAAGTTCTCTATGCTCCTGTAATGCTATTTATGACATTACTATGTTAATTATAGTTTTATATTATTCAATTTCCAGTGGTTATTTGTTTATACAGTTATCTGTTCTAATAACTCATAAGCAACTGAATAACAAGAACATTTTGTGAACCAACAAGCCTACTATCTTCTAATGCACAAAGTAGATACTTCATAAATATCACTTGAATACTTTTAAATATAGAAGAAGAATAAATAGGTAAAATTCAATGCACTTTTAATTGTATATGAACTTTTCCTTGGTTTCTTTTGATTTCTGAAAATGAAACATCCTGAAAATTTTAAAGCTCAACACTTTTGTTCCTGTTATTTTTTCATATATGTAAAAAGTAACATTTTCAACAGTCCATTGGAATATTTGATTAAAGATACCTTTGGTTTTAAGTATGTTACTTCTCTCAGAAAGAATGATGACCCTGTAAATAGGTTTTAGGCTTCTTGAAGTAAGACTGTTACCCAACCATATGTTTCTTTCTTTCTTGTCCATAGGGATCCAGTTGCCATGGCATCTCAGTTTTGTAGAATGTTACAGAGCAATATTTGTTGACAGTTTCTAGTTGGATTACTGCCCAGCCAGGCTCTTAGTAGAAAAGAATGAATATTCTATTTTTATAATTTTAAAAAATGAACTCCTTGGTCCAAGTTTAATGTATCCCTGTCCAAGATGTTCTTGACATAGCAATCTACTTATATGGGGGGGGTGGCATATAAAAAATAAATTTGCTTATCTCTGTAAGAGTGATTTCTCTGCCTAAGTGATACAATATAAAATGTAAAGCATTATTTATGGTAAAGAACCTCAGGAAAGTTTTCTTTGAATATTTTTCTTATTCAAACAAGTACCTTGTGTAAGAGTACTGTTATGAATAAGGAGAAGAACAGCAGGGGCAGATGCTCATAATCATGATTCTCTCCTTTTATACATGCAGTCAACCCTCTGTATCTGTGGATGTGGAACCTATGGATATGAAGGGCCAACTATGAAGCTTGAGTATATGTGGACTTTATCTGCAGTGGGTCCTGGAACCAACCCCCAGTGAATACCCATGGATTATTGCACTTAAAAAATGATTGCAGTGTAGGATATGTTAGGTCATTTCCTTCATTTTATGTTTCCTATATTTTATTTCTGACTAAAAGCAAGTGCATTGTTACATGGATGAAGAGAACAAAAAAGAGAAAATTCTAGATTCATCTCGTGTGTGTGTATGTAGTCACTCAGTCATGTCTGACTCTTTGTAATCCTTTGGACTGTAGCCCTCTAGGCAAGAATATTGGAGTGGGTTGCCATGCTGTCCTCAAGGGGATCTTCCTGACCCAGGGACTGAACCCGCATCTCCTGTGTCTCCTGCATTGTAGGCAAATTCTTTACCCACTGAGCCAAAGAGAAAGCCAAGGTTCATCTCAGCTACCCTCAAATTTTTCTTTTTGCAGACTAGGAATGGGCTAGAAGATCACCTGAGTTGTGTTTAGTGATACCTGCCTATGTATTTCAAACACTAACAATCCAGCTAGTATTTATTTACCCTCAAAGGTGTAGAAGAATGTAAGCTGAGAGGACAGTCCCCCATCTAAGCTACACTATCACATACACAACATTGCTGTTCAACTTCTGAAAAAGATAGGCCCAGAAAAAGAAGACATGCAGGGATAAGTCTTCTAAAAGAAATTCAGGCAGAGCCAACTGATAAAAGAAAATAGTGGTGCTAGTTGTTCTTGATACCAATTAAGACTATTCTTTCTCTATCTAGCTGGGCCCCAGAAACACCCAGTGAGAACTCCACAAACAGGAAAAATTATCAGTCATTTGAACACTGTTGGATACAGTCCTACAAACCCTCTCTAAGTGAATATGCTCCAAAATCACTGCAGATGGTGATTGCAGCCATGAAATTAAAAGACACTTACTCCTTGGAAGGAAAGTTATAACCAACCTAGACAGCATATTGAAAAGGAGAGACATTACTTGGCCAACAAAGGTCTGTCTAGTCAAGGCTATGGTTTTTCCAGTGGTCATGTATGGATGTGAGGGTTGGACTATAAATAAAGCTGAACACCAAAGAATTGATGCTTTTGAACTGTGGTGTTGGAGAAGACTCTTGAGAGTCCCTTGGACTGCAAGGAGATCCAACCCGTCCATTCTAAAAGAGATCAGTCCTGAGTATTCATTGGAAGGACTGATGTTGAAGCTGAAACTCCAATTCTTTAGCCACCTGATGTGAAGAGCTGACTCATTTGAAAAGACCCTGATGCTGGGAAAGATTGAGGGTAGGGGGAGAAGAGGATGACAGAGGATGAGATGGTTGGATGGCATCACTGACTCAATGGACAGGAGTTTGGGTGGACTCCAGGAATTGGTGATGAACAGGGAGGCCTGGCATGCTATGGTTCATGGGGTCACAAAGAGTCAGACAAGACTGAGCGACTGAACTGGAACTGGAACCCAATCTCTCCTCTAAATCCTGCAAACTTCATCTAGCCCTACCTTTCTGTAAAGACATTTTTGAAAGATTTCAGGAAGAAAATTGTAAAGCACAATTTCTTAAAATCAGGGTCAAGAAGTCCTTGAACTTGGGTTATAAAAATTACATTTTATTTTCACTAACCTCTCATTGATATGTAGCATTTCCTCAGGTTATGAATGTTGGCAACAGCCCAAAGTGGTATTATCAGAATCTCAGTTTACTCATCAATATATCAAAAATATTATATAACATTAAATTTTATTCAGTATCACTGAAATCATTATGTTCATCATTACTTTGAAGTTGTGATAGTTATTGGACATACTGCTAAGTATTTTATTTAATGCATTAATAATGAAGGGAATATATTGCCATAAAACATGTTCGTTTTTAAATATTTTGATAACTACATTGAGTGCAGTTGGTTTCCTTTGTAATCTTTTGTACTTTCTTTTATGAATTTTAAAGTATTATTCTGTAAAGGGATCTCTTGGCTTCACCAAACTGCCAAAGAGATGAATGGCATGACAAGAGGTTAAGAATTCCTCCTGTAGAGAAAGAGGAAGAAACCAGAAAATGATTTTCATCACAGGTTAAATGTTCATTACTTAATTAGGGTAATTACTTTACTCTCAAAATAAGCTAAAATTTTCTTTATGTTTTTAAACTTGTTGAAGAAAAGCACTTAAAGTCTTTCTTAAAAATGCAAATTCCTGGGTCCATCACTAAATTTACTGAATCAGAGGAAGAAACTTGATATCTTGTACTATAACAAGCACAGATCTGCGCTTTTACCTTAGAAAAAAATTGGGGAAAGTAGAATAATCACTAATAACTGAAGGTGAGAATTCAGAGAGAGGTTGCTGCTAACTGCTGCTGCTGCTGCTGCTAAGTCGCATCAGTCATGTCTGACTCTGTGCGACCCCATAGACGGAAGCCCACCAGGCTCTTCTGTCCCTGGGATTCTCCAGGCAAGAACACTGGAGTGGGTTGCCATTTCCTTCTCCAATGCATGAAAGTGAAAAGTGAAAGTGAAGTCATTCAGTTATGTCCGACTCAGCGACCCCATGGACTGTAGCCTATGAGGCTCCTCCATCCATGGGATTTCCCAGGCAAGAGTACTGGAGTGGGGTGCCATTGCCTTCTCCAAGAGAGAGGTTAACCACTAGTAATTTGGATTTGAAACCAGAATAACCAACATTACTTTGTTAGGATTTTCTGGTGGCTCAGACAGTAAAGCATCTGCCTACAATGCAGGAGACCTGGGTTCAATCCCTGGGTCTGGAAAATCCTCTGGACAAGGAAATGGTGACCCACTCCAGTACTCTTGCCAGGAAAATCCCATGGATGGAGGAGCGTGGTAGGCTACAGTCCATGGGATCACAAAGAGTCAGACACAACTGAGCAACTTCACTTCACTTCACTTAGCTAGGCAAGAAATTTCTGACAGACTTAAAGAAGTGGATCTCAAAGTGTGGACCAGCAGCAGTAGCATCACCTGGAAAGTTGTTAGACATAAACATTATTGAGACCCATCTCAAGCTCCCTCTCTCACTACAAATTCACAGGAGATGAAATAATTAAGACCCACTTAAATAACATTGTCTGGTGATGGGGCCTAGCAATTTGTGTTTCAAAAATCCTACTAAGTCATCCTGCCTCAGGCTTATAGTCAAGAACCAGAAGAGAGAAGGATGATATATTCTAAATGTTGAAAGAAAAAAAAAATTACCAATGCAAAATACTTGATATGTCATAATTGTTCTTTATAAATAAAGGAGAAATATAGACATTCTCAGGCAAGGAAAAGATGAGGAAGTTAATCACCACTAGCTGCTGCTGTTGCTGCTAAGTCGCATCAGTCATGTCCGACTCTGTGCAACCCCATAGACGGCAGCACATCAGGCTCCCCCGTCCCTGGGATTCTCCAGGCAAGAACACTGGAGTGGGTTGCCGTTTTCTTCTCCAATGCAGGAAAGTGAAAATGGAAAGTGAAGTCGCTCAGTCCTATCCGACTCTTGGTGGCCCCATGGACTGCAGCCTACCAGGTTCCTCCATCCATGGGGTTGTCCAGGCAAGAGTACTACTAGACCTGAGTTACAAAAAAATACTGAAAGATGTTCTTAAACTAAAATGAAAGGACTATTTGATAACATGGAAACTTGAAAATATAAAACATACTGGTAAAGCTAAGTATAGAGTCAAATTCAGATGACACCATTATTGTAATATGGTATTGTGTTAATCACTTAACTGGGGTATAAAGACTAAATGACAAAAGTATTAAAATAGTATAGCTAAATTAATTTGTTAATGGGTACACTATATAAACCTAGACAGTGTGTTGAAAAGCAGAGACATTACTCTGATGTCAAAGGTCCGTATATAGTCAGGGCTATGGTCTTACCAGTGGTCAGGTATGGTTGTGAGAGCTGGACCATAAAGAAGGCAGAGTGTGGAAGAATTGATGCCTTTGGACTGTGGTGCTGAAGAAGGCTCCCGAAAGTCCCTTGGACAGCAAGGAGATCAAACCAATCAATCTTAAGGGAAATCAACCCTGAATACTCATTGCAAGGACTGATACTGAAACTGAAACTCCAGTATTTTGGTAATATGATGCAAACAGTTGATTCACTGAAAAATTTCCTGATGCTGGGAAAGACTGAGGACAGGAGGAGAAGAGAGCATCAGAGGATGAGATGGATGGATGGCATGACTGATACAATGGATATGAACTTCAGTAAACTTTAAGAGATGGTGAGAGGCCTGGCATGCTGTAGTCCATGGGGTTGCAGAGAGTTGGACATGACCGGACAACTGAACAACAACTACAACACTATATAAAAATATAAATTAGGATATCAAAAATGTGGAAGGAGAAGTAAAAAGGTAGAGTATTTGCATGCTACTGAAGTTAAGCTAATATCAACTTAAAGCAGACTGTTTTAACTGTAAGATAATTTATTAAGGCATCTTGTTAATCACAAAGCAAAACCTATAGTAGATACACAAAAGATAAAGAGAGGAAATCAAAGCACACCACAGTGGAAATTATTAGTTCACAAAGTAAGACAACAAGACAGGAAGGAAGAAACAAAGGACCTACTAAACAGCCAGAAAACAATATTAATAAGATGGCATCAGCAAGTTCTTACTTATCAAAAATTATTGAAGCTGTAAATGGTTTAACTATCCAATCAAAAGGCATAAAGTTGTTGAATGCATAAAAAAATAAGACCCAACTATGTGCTACTTACAAGAGACTTTAGCTTTAAGAACACTCATGGGATCAAAGTGAAGGAGTGGAAGGAAATATTCCACACAAATGGAAACAGAAGAAAGCAGGAGTAGCTGTATTTATAGACAAAATAGACTGTAACAAGGGGGGAAAATGTCATTGTATATTGAAAAAGGGCAAATTCATCAAGAGGATACAGTTGTAAATATATATGCACCCAACATCAGAGTACCAAAATATATTACACAGATACTTACAGATCTGAAGTTAGAAATAGATAAGAATACAAAAATAACTTTGCTCTTCAATAACCAACTTTCAACAATGGATAGATCATGCAGACAGAAAACCATTAAGGAAACAGCAGACTAGAATTATATTTGAGAGAAAATGAACATTATCAGAACATTCTACCCAACAGCAGTAGAATATACATTTTCAAGGACACACAAAACATTCTTCAGTATGGAGCCTATGTAAGGTCACAAAACAAAGCCTAGCAAATTTAAGTTTTAACTAATACAAAGTATCTTTTCTAACTGCAATAATGTGAAACTAGATAGCAATAACAGAAGGAAAAAAAGACAATTCATACACATGTGGAAATTAAACAACACACTCCTGAATAACCAATGGGTCAGAGAAAAAATCAAAGGGGAGATTTTTTAAATCTTGAAACAAATAAAAATGGAAACATAAGTTACCAAAATGTATGCAATGCAACAAAAGTTGTTCAAAGAGGGAAGATAATAGTGATAAATTCCTACATAAAGTTTACAAATGATTTTAAATAAAATACAACTTTATACCTTAGAGCACTAGACAGAGAACAAAGCCCAAATTACCAAAAGGAAGGACGTAACAAAGATCAGAGCAATAATAAATAAAATAGCAACCAGAAAAATAATAGAACACATCAGTAAAACCAAGTTTTTTGAAAAATAAACAAAATTCAGAAACAGTTAAAAGATGTGCACAAAAAAAGAGAACTCAAACTAATAAAACTATAAATGAAATTGGAGACTTTATTAACTTACACCTTGAAATGCAAAGGATCATAAGAGACTACTAAAAACAATTATATGTTGACAAATTCCCAGAATCCTCCAACCTACCAAGATTTAATCATCAAGAAATATAAAATCTGAACAGATGAATAATTAGGGGATTGAATTAATAATAAAAAACTTCCCAACAGTGAAAATCACAGGACCAAATGGCTTCACAGGTGAATTGAACCCAACATTTAAATAAGAATTAACACCAGTCTTACTCAAACTTTTTCTTAAGAAATTGAAAAGAATGGAATGCTTTCAGAATCATTTTGAGGCCAGTATTACCCTCATATCAAAGTCAGATAGAGACACTAACAAAAAGCAAAACAAGTACAAACCAGTATCTCTGATCAATACCTACTCAAGATTTCTTAACACTAGCACACCAAATTCGGAGAAGGCAATGGCAACCCACTCCAGTACTCTTGCCTGGAAAATCCCATGGACAGAGGAGCCTGGTAGGCTGCAGTCCATGGGGTCGCTAAGAGTCGGACATGACTGAGCAACTTCACTTTCATGCATTGGAGAAGGAAATGGCACCCCACTCCAGTGTTCTTGCCTGGAGAATCCCATGGACAGTGGAGTCTGGTGAGCTGCCACCTATGGCATCGCACAGAGTCGAACACGACTGAAACGACTTAGCAGCAGCAGCAGCAGCACACCAAATTAAGTAACACATTAAAAGGATCATACAGCATGATCAATTTAGATTTATCCCTGAGATGCGAAGATTTTTTTTAAATTTTTTTTTCTTTACTTTGTTTTATTTATTTTATTTTATTTTATTATTTTATTTTTTTATTTTACTTTACAATTCTGTATTGGTTTTGCCATACATTGACATGAATCCACTATGGGTGTACATGCGTTCCCAAACATGAACCCCCTTCCCACCCCCCTCCCCACAACATCTCTCTGGGTCATCCCCGTGTACCAGCCCCAAGCGTGCCATATCCTGCATCGGACATAGACTGGCAATTCGATTCTTACATGATATTATACATGTTTCAAGGCCATTCTCCCAAATCATCTCACCCTCTCCCTCTCCCTCTGAGTCCAAAAGTCCGCTATACACATCTGTATCTTTTTTGCTGTCCTGCATACAGGGTCATCATTGCCATCTTTCTTAATTCCATATATATGTGTTAGTATACTGTATTGGTGTTTTTCTTTCTGGCTTACTTCACTCTGTATAATCGGCTCCAGTTTCATCCATCTCATCAGAACTGATTCAAATGTATTCTTTTTAATGGCTGAGTAATACTCCATTGTGTATATGTACCACAGCTTTCTTATCCATTCATCTGCTGATGGACGTCTATGTTGTTTCCATGTCCTGGCTGCAAAGAACATTGGGGTACATGTGTCTCTTTCAATTCTGGTTTCCTCAGTGTGTATGCCCAGCAGTGGGATTGCTGGATCATAAGGCAGTTCTATTTGCAATTTTTTAAGGATCTCCACACTGTTCTCCATAGTGGCTGTACTAGTTTGCATTCCCACCAACAGTGTAGGAGGGTTCCCTTCTCTCCACACCCTCTCCAGCATTTATTGCTTGCAGATTTTTGGATCACAGACATTCTGACTGGTGTGAAGTGGTACTTCATTACACAAAAATAAATGTGATACATTACATCAGCAAGATAAAGGATACCAATCTTGTGGTCATCGCAATAGATGCAGACAAAGCATTTAACAGAATATAATATCCTTTTTTGATAAAATATGCTCAATAAATTGGGTATAGAAAGAACACTCTTCGGCACAATAAAGGCCATATATGACAAGTTCAAAGTCAACATTGTTGTCAGTTGTTGTTCAGTTGCTCAGTCGTGTCTGGCTCTTTGCAGCCCCATGGACAGCAGCATGCTAGGCTTCCCTGCCATTCACTATTTTGTGGAGTTTGCTCAAATTCATGTCCATTGAGTCGGTGATGCCATCCAACCATCTTATCCTCTATTGTCCCCATCTCTTCCTGGCCTCAATCTTTCCCAGAAGCAGGGTCTTTTCAAATGAGTCAGCTCTTCATATCAGGTGGCCAAAGTATTGGAGCTTCAGCTTCAGCATCAGTCCTTCCAGTGAATATTCAGGACTAATTTCCTTTAGGATTGACTGGTTTGATCTCCTAGCAGTCCAAGGAACTCTCAAGAGTCTTCTCCAATACCACAGTTCAAAAGCATCAATTCTTCAGTGCTCAGCTTTCTTTATAGTCCAACTCTCACATCCATACATGACTACTGGAAAAACCATAGGTTTGACTAGATGGACCTTTGTTGGCAAAATAATGTCCCTGCTTTTTAATACATTGTCTCAGTTTGTCATATATTTTCTTCCAATGAGCAAGTGTCTTTTAATTTTATGGCTGCAGTCAACATCTACAGTGATTTTGGAGCCCAAGAAAATAAAGTCTGTCACTGTTTCCATTGTTTCCCCAACTATATACGATGAAGTAATGAAACTGGATGCCGTGACCTTAGTTTGCTGAATGTTGAGTTTTAAGCCAGCTTTTTCAGTCTCCTCTTTCACTTTCATCAAAAGACTCTTTAGTTCCTATTCATTTCCTGCCATAAGGATGGTATCATCTGCATATCTGAGGTTATTGATATTTCTCCCAGCAATCTTGATTTCAGCTTGTGCTTCATCCAGCCCAGTATTTAGCTTGATGTACTCTGCATATAAGTTAAATAATCAGAGTGACAATATACAACCATGACATTCTCCTTTCCAAATTTGGAACCAGTCTTTTGTTCCACGTCCAGTTCTAACTGTTGCTTCTTGTACTGCATACAGGTTTCTCAGGAAGCAGGTAAGGTGGTCTGGTATTCCCATCTCTTGAAGAATTTTCCACAGTTTGTTGTGATCCACACAGTCAAAGGCTTTAGTGCAGTCATTGGAGCAGAACTAGATATTTTCTGAAATTCTCTTGTAACTCATTCTCAGTAGTGAAAGATTTAAAACTTTTCCTTTAAGATCAGGAACCAAGGATAGGGTGCCCACTCTCACTACTACTATTCAAATAGTGCTGGAAGTCTTAACCAGAGCAATTAGGCAAGAAAAAGAAATAGAGCCATTTAAATAGGAAAGTTAAAGTAAAATTGGCTTTGTTTGCAGATGACATGATCTTATATATATATATAATTCTAAAAACTCTTTCAAAAAGCTATTGGAACTAATCAATGAACTCTGTAAAGTTGAAAAATACAAAATCAACATACAGATCAGTTGCATCTCTACACATTAACAATGAACTATTTGTAAAATGAAGGAACACAGTCCCACTTAGCATCAAGATCATTAAAAATCTTAGAAAGAAATTTAACCAAGGAGTTGAAAGATCCATATGGTGAGAACTATGAGACGTTGATGAAATAAAATGAAGATGCAAGTAAATTGAAAGACCTCATGTTCATGTTGGAAAGAGTTAAGACATTTTAAATGTTAATAGTACCCAAAGCCATCTATAGGTTCAATGCAATCCCTATCATGAATCCAATGTCATTTTCCACAGAAATTTAAAAATATTCCTAAAATTCGTATGGAATCACAAAAGATCATGAATGGCCAAAGCAATTCTGAGAATGAAGAACTAAGCTGGAAGCATCATACTCCCTGATTTCAAACTATGTTACAAAGCTGTAATAATAAAAACAATATGGCCCTGGAATAAAGACAAACACATAGAACAATGGAACAGAATCAAGAATGCAGAAATAAACCCAAGCATATACTTTCAAGTAATTGACAACTGAGCCAAGAATACTAATGATGAAATGATTATCTTTAGTAAATTATATTGTTAAAACTGGATATCTCCATGCAAACAATAAAATTAGATCCCTATCTTCCACCACTCACAAAAATTTAATTGCAGTGGATTAAAAAGACCCCTTAGCCCCTGATTCTGCAAAACTCCTATAAGAAAACATAGGGGAGGACTTCCCTGGTGGTTCACTGGGTTCAATCCCTGGTCAGTGAACTAAGATCCTATGTGACACACAGTGCAGCCAAAATAAAGAAAACAGAGAAAAAGCCTAAATCAAACTAAAAATTTCTATACAGAAAAAGAAACAATCAAAAAAAAATGAAAACACAACCTGAAGAATGAAAGAAAATATCTGCATACTATATATCTGACAGAAGATTAATATCCAAAATACTCAGACAACTCAATAACAAAAGCATGTATTAAAATGTATACAAATGATTCAAATAGATATTTTTCCAAAGAAGACATACAAATGATATTAAAAGAAGTTCCAATTTCTAATCACCTTAGAAATTAAAACTATAATGAGCTATCACTTCACATCTGTTAACATGATTGTTATCTAAACAATAAGAGATAAAAATTCTTGGTGAGTATGTGGAGAAAGAGGATCCTTGTGCAGTGCTGATGGGAATGTAAATCAGTGCAGCCAATATGGAAAACACTGTAGAGATTCCTCAAAAATTTAAAAATAGAGTTACCATATAATTGCTCAGTTGTGTGCAACTCTCTGGGATCCCATGGACTGTAGCCCGCCATGCCCCTCTGTCCTTGCGATTCTCCAAGCAAGAATACTGGAGTGGGTTGCCATGCCCTTCTGCAGGGGATCTTCCCAACCCAGGGATTGAACCCGGGTCTCTTGCATTGCAGGCAGAATCTTTACTGTCTGAGCTACCAGGGAAACCCCCTCACTTCTGGGCATATACCCAAAAGATTTGAAATCAGAATCCTATCCATTCATTTCTGAAACTTAAATTAGTAAGAACTTGACCATAGAATATTTACTAGGGGTATTATGATGATCATATCACAATATATATAAATCAAACCATTACGCTGTACACGTTAAACTTATACAGTGATGTATGTCAATTATTTCTCAATAAAACTGGAAAGAAAGACTAATTCTTATATCAAATAGTTGTAAAATTGTAAAAAATATTATGTGTTTAATATGCAGAAATACTTAATTCAGTATTTTTGGTTTAGCTCAGTCAAAAACACTAAATTCTATGTATATGCAGTAGGTCAGACAAGATCCTACACAACCATCTTTACAACTTTGTTTTGATATACCTTAATCTAATAAAGGGACATTAGCATGTTTTTGAGTATATTAAAAGTTTCAATATCTTATTTTAAAATGCACATCTTAGAGTGTCTTTGAATTTTCATGTCCCAGACCACTGCCAATACCTTTCATTTATTGAGGGCATGAGATGCCTTACAAAAGGAGGATCTGCCCCACATGTTAATAGAATGGGAAGAATAAATTTTAAAACAATGCTTGGTATTAAAAATTGACAAGTTTTATTTCAAGTATGAGAAACCACCAGTAAAATAAAAATGATTTTCCTTCTTTAGAAAACAAATATAAACCACAAAAGTTGGTATAAATTGTATCCCTTATAGTTTTTCCCAGACAGTAGTTGATCTGTGTCACTTTTTTTACACTGAATAATACAACTGTTTTGACCCATTTTAATATTGAGCCACCTATTCAACTGTCAGCACCTTAAATCAATCAGAAATTTCTTCTTATCTACAACAGGAAATGAAAGTCCCAGTAGAAAGAGAAACAAGAACTTTAAAAAAAAAATACATAACCCTCTGGTGACTGAGACATCCTATTCTAAATAATGAAGATTCAGTTTTTCTAGTTTATATAAAATATATATGAACTTTTAACATAAAATGTACATTTCTAGATCTGAACTTCTTCAAACACATCATTTATATTTCAAAATGAAGCTAGATATTTTGGGGATTGAGTTCAGTTCAGTCACTCAGTCGTGTCCGACTATTTGTAATCCCATGAATCACAGCACACCAGGTCTCCCTGTCCATCACCAGCTCCCAGAATCTTCCCAACCCATGTCCATTGAGTCAGTGATGCCATCCAACCACCCCATCCTTTGCCGTCCCCTTCTCCTCCTGCCCCCAATCCCTCCCAGCATCAAGGTCTTTTCCAATGAGTAAATTCTCTGAATGAAGGGGCCAAAGTATTGGAGTTTCAGCCTCAGCATCAGTCCTTCCAAAGAACACCCAGGACTGATCTCCTTTAAAATGGACTGGTTGGATCTCCTTGCAGTCCAAGGGACTCACAAGAGTCTTCTTCAACACCACAGTTAAAAAGCATCAATTCTTCGGTGCTCAGCTTTCTTCACAGTCCAGCTCTCACATCCATATATGACCACTGGAAAAACCATAGCTTTGACTAGATGGACCTTTGTTGGCAAAGTAATGTCTCTGCTTTTTAATATGCTATCTAGGTTGGTCATAACTTTCCTTCCAAGGAGTAAGCATCTTTTAATTTCATGGCTGCAATCACCATCCAAGTGATTTTGGAGCCCAAAAAGTAAAGTCTGACACTGATTCCACTGTTTCTGCATCTATTTCCCATGAGGTGATGGGACCAGATGTCATGATCTTAGTTTTCTGAATGTTGAGCTTTAAGCCAACTTTTTCACTCTCCTCTTTCACTTTCATCAAGAGGCTTTTTAGTTCCTCTTCACTTTCTGCCATAAGGGTGGTGTCATCTGCATATCTGAGGTTATTGATATTTCTCCTGGCAATCTTGATTCCAGCTTGTGCTTCTTTCAGCCCAGCAGTTTCTCGTGATGTACTCTGCATATAGTTAAATAAGCAGGGTGATAGTATACAGCCTTGACGTACTCCTTTTCCTATTTGGAACCAGTCTGTTGTTCCATGTCCAGTTCTAACAGGAATAAACTTAAATAGCTGATCAAATAAATGAACATAGGTCTAATTTAATAGCACAAACAAGAGAGTATTCTTATTTTTATTTTTTTGCCACACCATGTGGCATATGTGAAATCTTATTTCCCTGACCAGAGATTGCAGCTGGGCCCCCTGCATTAGAAGCATGGAGTCTTAAGCACTGGATAACCAGGGAAATCCAAGAATTTATCCTTAATTGTCTTAAGTGTCTGCTCGCTCAAATTTCTACCAATGTTTATCAGTTTTTAAATTACTAACAAACTGTATAAAGCCTGCTTAAAATACTTTTGAATTATTACTAGCATTTCCCATTGCCTCTGCCTTTTCTTATATAAGAAATTGGTGCTTTGTAAAGGACTCTACTGTACTGATTTCAGGCTAGGTGATTATATTGTGTTCTGCTGTCAGATTTTAACAAACATATCATTTGATACTATATTATTTGTCACAGGTCACAGACATACATAAGATAAATCAAATTGTTCTATGTCACTGTAATATGCACACCCAAACCAACAAATGATCAGTCAGGAAGACTGAATGAATTGATTGAAAGTCGAAGGCAATAGCACCCCACTCCAGTACTCTTGCCTGGAAAATCCCACGGATGGAGGAGCCTGGTAGGCTGCAGTCCATGGGGTCATTAAGAGTCAGACACTACTGAGTGTCTTCACTTTCACTTTTCACTTTCACGCATTGGAGAAGGAAATGGCACCCCACTCAAGTGTTCTTGTCTGTAGAATCCCAGGGATGGGGGAGCCTGGTGGGCTGCTGTCTATGGGCTGCACAGATTCAGACATGACTGAAGCGACTTAGCATAGCATAGCAAAGTCTAACTTGATCTGGTAAATCATAATATATGACTTTTAAAATTTAGAAAGCACTTACTATTTTCCATTTCAAGAAAATTTAGGCGCTCTATCTGTCTTTCTGAAATGTGTTGAACACTATGGAGACATAAAATTCAATTGGAAGACTTAATTCTCTATTGACAGTCAATATTTCCCACTATAGGGGTTTTCAGTTTATTAATAATTTTTTTAGTCACACTTTTGACACTAGTCAATCTGACTTCTCCTAAGTATTCAGTGTAATAATTTCTTACATTATTATAGCACTTTGTTTCTCAAAACACTTTGAAATACATTGTCCCATTTGATCATCTCAACACCTTTTAATATAGAATCAGTTCAATTCAGTCACTCAGTCATGTCCGACTCTTTGCGACCCCATGAATAGCAGCACACAAGGCCTCCTTGTCCAGCAGTAACTCCCGGAGTTTACCCAAACTCATGTCCATCGAGTTGGTGATGCCATCCAGCCATCTCATCCTCTGTTGTCCCCTTCTCCTCCTGCTCCCAAACCCTCCCAGCATCAGGGTCTTTTCCAATGAGTAAACTCTTTGCATGAGGTGGCCAAACTATTGGAGATTCAGCCTCAGCATCAGTCCTTCCAAAGAACATCCAGGACTGGTCTCCTTTAGGATGGACTGGTTGGATCTCCTTGCAGTCCAAGGGACTCTCAAGAGTCTTCTCCAACACCACAGTTCAAAAGCATCAATTCTTCGGCACTCAGCTTTCTTCACAGTCCAGCTGTCACATCCATACATGACCACTGGAAAAAAGATTGCCTTGACTAGACGGACCTTAGTTGACAAAGAAATATCTCTGGTTTTTAATATGCTGTTTAGGTTGGTCATAACTTTCCTTCCAAGGAGTAAGCGTCTTTTAATTTCATGGCTGCAATCACCATCTGCAGTGATTTTGGAGCCCCCCAAAATAAAGTCTGACACTGATTCCACTGTTTCCCCATCTATTTCCCATGAAGTGATGGGACCAGATGCCATGATCTTTGTTTTCTGAATGTTGAGCTTTAAGCCAACGTTTTCACTCTCCTCTTTCACTTTCATCAAAAGGCTTTTTAGTTCCTCTTCACTTTCTGCCATAAGGATGGTGTCATCTGCATATCTGAGGTTATTAATATTTCTTCCAGCAATCTTGAATCCAGGTTGTGCTTCTTCCAGTCCAGCATTTCTCATGATGCACTATGCATATAAATTACATAAGCACGGTGACAATATACAGCCTTGACATACTCCTTTTCCTATTTGGAACCAGTCTGTTGTTCCATGTCCAGTTCTAACTGTTGCTTCCTGACCTGCATATAGGTTGCTCAAGAAGCAGGTCATGTGTTTTGGTATTCCCATCTCTTTCAGAATTTTCCAGTGTTTATTGTGATCCACACAGTCAAAAGCTTTGGCATAGTCAGTAAAACAGAAATAGATATTTTTCTGGAAATATCTTGCTTTTTCAATGATCCAGCAGATGTTGGCAATTTGATCTCTGCTTCCTCTGCCTTTTCTAAAACCAGCTTGACCATCTGAAAGTTCATGGCTCATGTATTGCTGAAGCCTGGCTTGGAGAATTTTGAGCATTACTTTGCTAAGTGTGAAGTCAGTACAATTCTGTGATATTTTGAGCATTCTTTGGTAATATAGGATAGCTAGTGTCAAAATTATTTATATAATATGGAACTGAGACCCCTATTGTTCAGACAACTAGGATCAGATTCCTGGACTCTTGTTTTATTGTTCTGTTTTTAACTAGGCACTGCCATTCTTTACTGATTTCTAAAACATCTTATCTTTTCACATATATAGCTCATTTTTTGTGCAATTATACAGATTTATTTATATTTACTAGAGTTATACAAGTCAATTCTATAGATCATAAGTATATATCTTATAGACAGAGTCCTTGAAGAACTCTGGACAGAGGTTCGTGACATTGTACAGGAGGCAGGGATCAATCAATATCATCGCCAAGAAAAAGAAATACAAAAAGGCAAAATGGTTGTTTGAGGAGGCCTTACAAATAGTTGTGAAAAGAAAAGAAACAAAAACAAAGAAAAGGAAAGGTATACCCATTTTAATGCAGAGTTCCAAAGAATAGCAAGGAGAGATAAGAAAGCCTTCCTCAGTGAACAGTGCAAAGAAATAGAGGAAAACAATAGAATGGGAAAGACTAGAGATCTTTTCAAGAAACTTAGAGATACCAAGGGAACATTTCATGCAAAGATGGGCATAATAAAGGACAGAAATGGTATGGACTTAACGGAAACAGAAGATATTAAAAAGAAGTGGCAAGAATACACAGAACTATACAAGAAAGATCTTCATGACCTAGATAGTCACGATGCTATGATTACTCACCTAGAACCAGACATCCTGTAATGTGAAGTCAAGTGGGCCTTAGGAAGCACCACTATGAAAAAAGCTAGTGGAGGTGATGGTATTCCAGTTGAGCTATTTGAAATCCTAAAAGATGATGCTGTGAAAGTGTTGCACTCAATATGCCAGCAAATTTGGAAAACTCAGCAATGGCTACAGGACTGGAAAAGGCCAGTTTTCATTCCAATCCTAAAGAAAGGCAATGCCAAAGAATGTTCAAACTACTGCACAATTGCACTCATCTCACATGCTAGCAGAATAATGCTCAAAATTCTCAAAGCTAAGCTTCAACAGTACATAAACTGTAAGCTTCCAGATGTTTCAAGCTGGATTTAGAAAAGGCAGAGGAACCAGAGATCAAATTGCCAACATCAGCTGGATCATCGAAAAAGCAAGAGAGTTCCAGAAAAACATCTATTTCTGCTTTATTGACTATGCCAAAGCTGTTGACTGTGTGGATCACCACAAACTGTGGAAAATTCTGAAAGAGACGGGAATAACCAAAACACCTGGCCTGCCTCTTGAGCAACCTATATGCAGATCAGGAAGCAACAGTTAGAACTGGACATGGAACAACAAACTGGTTCCAAATTGGGAAAGGAATATATCAAGGCTGTATATCGTCACCCTGCTTATGTAATTTATATGCATAGTACCTCATGAGAAACACTGGGCTGGAAGAAGCATAAGCTGGGATCAAGATTACCAGGAAAAATATCAATAACCTCAGATATGCAGATGACACCACCTTTATGGCAGAAAGTGAAGAGGAACTAAAGAGCCTTTTGATGAAAGTGAAAGAGGAGAGTGAAAAAGCTGGATTAAAGCTCAACATTCAGAAAACTAAGATCATGGCATCTGGTCACATCACTTCATGGCAAATAGATGGGCAAACAGTGACAGACAAATTTTTTGGGCTCCAAAGTCACTGAAGATGGTGACTGCAGCCATGAAATTAAAAGAAACTTGCTCCTTGGAAGAAAAGTTATGACCAACCTAAAGATCATATTAAAAAGCAGAGACATTACTTTGTCAACAAAGGTCCATCTAGTCAAGGCTATGGTTTTTCCAGTAGTCATGTTTGGATGTGTGAGTTGGACTATAAAAAAAGCTGAGTGCCAAAGTATTGATGCTTTTGAACTGTGGTATTGGAGAAGACTCTTGAGAGTCCCCAGGACTGCAGGGAGATCCAACCAGTTCATCCTAAAGATAATCAGTACTGAATATTAATTGGAAGGACTGATGCTGAATATGAAACTCCAATACTGTGGCCTCCTGATGCGAGTAACTGAATCATTGAAAAGACCCTGATGCTAGGAAATGTTGATGGCAGGATGAGAAGGGGATGACAGAAGATGAGTTGATTGGATGGCATCACTGACTCAATGGATATGAGTTTGATTAAACTCTGGGAGTTGGTGATGAAAGGGAAGCCTGGTGTGCTGCAGTCCATGGGGTTGCAAAGAGTCGGACATGACTGAGTGACTGAACAGAACTGAACTGATATATCAGTTATATGTGTATATTCTCCAACCATTTATAGAGAGCCTGATGCTTTATTATCTCCTGCATAGAGTATTACAAAAACTTTTCATTGCCTTGGAATTTTATTTACCTACTAGTATTGATTAACATGTAATGAGGGTCCTACACTTCCTAATATTATCCTTAGCCTCAGTGCTAGATATTTTATCAGCTAGCTAGTTTATCAGGTCAGTCATGTCCAATTCTTTGCGACCCCATGGACTGTATGTAGCCCTCCAGGCTCCTCTGTCCATGGGATTCTCCAGGCAAGAATACTGGAACAGGTTGCCATTTTCATATCCCAGGGATCTTCCTGACACTTGGATCGAACCTGTGTCTCTTCTGTCTCCTTTATTCTTTCCCAGCTGAGCCACCAGGGAATCTGTCCTAATTCTAGATATGTAAACAAAAGTGTTAACTCTGTACCCTGATTCATCAGTAAGAATTAGTGAACTCCTATTCCTTCCTGGAGAATCCCCATGGACAAAGGAGCCTGGTGCACTACAGTCCATGGGGTCACAAAGAGTCGGACATGACTGAGTGACTAAGCACAGCACCACACATAGCCATAAAAATAACATTTTTTTAATACTTACAAGTTTCAACAACAAGGGTATATTTACTATCTTCAGATTCTAAGCATATTTAGTCAAATATCATTGAACTAATAAGAACACAAGGGGACTAGATGGCATATTATCATTATAGATATGAAATGCCTGTGCTTTTTATAACACATGGGAAAGTACAATATTGACTTCTTTTTGTTATCCAAATGGCTAGACACATGGTAAATGGTTATAGTTTGTCACTCCATAACGTTATTCTTCTTAGCATTGCTTTGTGCCTTGATGTAAAAGTGTTTTTCAAAAGTAACAGGTAGTGATGCAATTTAGAATATTCTTAGTACTGAATTCATTACTTAGAGCATTGAAACATCTCTTTAAGATTGAGTGACTATAACTGAATACACTCATTTAGTAGTGACATTCTTTCTGCCCATGAGGAAATAATAATTATGTATAGGGCAACGTATACATGTGTTAAGTATTTTGAAGTACATTTCTTTATGTATATGCATAAGGAACAAGTATTGCACTTTTGGAGACTACTGTTCACTACCAGTGGCACCAGGCTGTAATATTGACCATGAGAACCATCGCCCCCCCCCCACCCCAGGCATCTCAGTATTCTTGCACTAACCAGTGTGATTACCCATGGAGCTACTGAAGCCCTCTGGAAAATTTTTATTTCTCAGCTTTATTCTCAACTTTTCTGGAGGGATAAGTCAGCTTAGATAGTTGAGTGAGAGCTTTACACTGGGAGGAAGAAGGGTTATTTTCAAATGTTCTCCCAGGAGGCCAGTATTGAAGCTGAGATCTCAATGCATGGTGTGTTTGCAATTTTGTCGATAGACACTCAAATGCCAGATGTGCTCCAGTAATCTACAGCATGGCATGGATAATATTCCATAGAAGCCACCAAGCACAAAGATGTTATATTATCCATTTGCAGTGTTGACAAGCTCCCAAGCAATTTTAAATACAATGAGATTTGGAGTGACATCTAACATTCTACAGCCACTGAAACTTCTGAATTTGAGGAGTTGCCCTATTCTAGTGAACTGAGTTGCTAGTACAGTTTAGACAACTAGGACTGACAGAGATTCAAGTAACATTGCAAATAACTAGCTGATCCCATGGGGTAAATGCAGACACACCTGCACCTTTGCAAAGTATTTGCTTTGCGAGAGCTGGAAATTGCCTTTTGTGACAGAAAATTCCATACTGCTTGCTCAGCTTCATTATTGAGGCTTCTGCCTTGGCATAGGAGAATGGAGATGTTGGGACTGATGAGTTTAGGAATTTAGCACACACCAAAAGAACAAAACTGTTTCATTCGGTTCAGGCACCTTTTCAGCATCTTGTAAGCATTGAATCTATAATAATACCAAATGGAATGATTCCTGCCATCCTAGAAAATATCCTTTCTTCTCCCCTATCCACTCCCAACAGGGTCCATTTTGAGGGGGAGGTTCCATAAAGTGTATATACAATTTTTAGACATGGCATGTGGGATGCTGAGGGGAAGCAATTCTGTTCTATTAACAGTAATGTGCTTAAATAAAATATCTTGTAGTCAAACTGTTAATAAAAAAATTCTGTACAATTATTATATAATCAACACTGTTTTTGGCTTCCCTGGTAGCTTAAATGGTAAAGGATCTGCCTGAATTATGGGAGATCTGAGTGCCATCCCTGGGTTGAGAAGATCTCCTGGAGAAGGAATGGCAACCCACTCCAGTATTCTTGCCTGGAGAATCCCATGGACAGAGGGTCCTGGTGGGCTACAGTCCATGGGATCCAAAAGAGTTGGACACTACTGTGCAACTAACACTTTCACTTTCAACACTGTTTTAGGTACTATAGGGGATATAAAATGTGAGAGATACAGATCTTTCCTTCAGAAAGAGGAAACTCACTGGAAACCAACTTAGGTCCATATCGTAAGAGTTCTAGAGGTCTATGTGAGATTATTTTTACAGTTAAGATGGGTAACAGTTATAGATGTTTTAATCACAGATAATTTCTTAAGATAAATCTCTTTCTATTGATATTCCTGTCTATGTTTCTCTGTATATTTATATGTATGGTGTGTGTGTGTGTGTGTGTGTGTGTGTGTGTATTATGGACTTTCCAGTATCAGTTTTCAAATATGATTCAATTTTAAAGCAATAATGACTATTTTCATTGGTAAAGATGACATTAGACACTGATAGTTATGTGGCAATGGAGATCTGAAGAATATCACCATTGGATAGTCATAATCAAATACTTACAAAAAGTAAAGTTCTGGGTGACCACATATTGACACCTTAAAATATTTTTTGTGAAATGAATGAGTATGATGAGGTTGTCTTGTTGTTCCTGCCTGCATTGCAGGATGAGGTGGTAAAGTGTGAGCTCAGGGCTTCTAATTTTCAAGCTGTACATAAAACTAACTGAAAACTTCAATGATTTCCTTGAAAAAAATATTCATGTCTTTTAGTATCAGGTCCAAGACTGCTGAAAACCAAATCCAGATGCTCATTCTCTTAGTGGATGCATGGCATGATTTGTATTCCCCAAATTGTAAAGTCTCTTATTTTAAATCAGGGGCATTAATTTGGAAGGATAAGAGTCATGAACATTGGAATGGGCAGATTCCAATGAAGAGGGATATAAAACCTTCAAATTCTAATGAGTTATCTTGGCCAAATCTTCTACCCTTGTCTGAGAAGTATAACCATGGTTTGTCTAAAGAACTTGTATAATGGCCTCCACTGAGGAAATTTCTTTGTGATTGGAATGAAAACTGACAGTTTCCAGTCCTGTAGCCACTGCAGAGTTTTCCAAATTTGCTGACATATTGAGTGCAGCACTTTCACAGCATCATCTTTTAGGATTTGAAATAGCTCAACTGGTATTCCATCACCTTCACTAGCTTTGTTTGTATTGATGCTTCCTAAGGAACACTCGACTTCACATGTCAGGATATCTGGCTCAAGGTGAGTGATCATACCATTGTGATTATCTGGGCCATGAAGATCTTTTTTGTATAGTTCTTCTGTGTATTCTTGCCACCTCTTCTTAATATCTTCTGCTTCTGTTAGGTCCATACCATTTCTGTCCTTTATTGAGCCCATCTTTGCATGAAATGTTCCCTTGGTATCTCTAATTTTCTTGAAGAAATCTCTAGTCTTCCCCATTCCATTGTTTCCCTCTATTTCTTTGCATTGATCACTGAGGAAGACTTTCTTATCGCTCCTTACTATGCTATAGAACTCTGCATTCAAACAGGTATATCTTTCCTTTTCTCCTTTGCTTTGTCTTCTCTTCTTTTCACAGCTATTTGTAAGGTCTCCTCAAACAGCCATTTTGCTTTTTTGTATTTTTGGGGGGGGATGGTCTTGATCTCTGCCTCATGTACAGTGTCCAAACCTCTGTCCATAGTTCATCAAGCACTCTGTTTACCATAACCAATCCCGTGAATCTATTTCTCACTTCTACTGTATAATCATAAGGGATTTAATTTAGGTCATACCTGAATGGTCTAGCAGTTTTCCCTACTTTGTTCCATTTAAGTCTGAATTTGGCAAGAAGGAGTTCATGATCTGAGCCACAGTCAGCTCCTGGTCTTGTTTATGCTGACTGTATAAGGTTTCTCCATCTTTGGCTGCAAAGAATATAATCAATCTGAATTTAGTGTTGACCATCTGGTGATGTCCATGTGTAGAGTCTTCCCTTGTGTTGTTGAAAGAGGGTGTTTGCTATGACCAGTGCATCCTCTTGGCAAAACTCTATTAGTCTTTGCCCTGCTTCATTCTGTACTCCAAGGCCAAATTTGCCTGTTATTCCAGGTGTTTCTTGACTTCCTACTTTTGCATTCCAGTCCCCTATAATGAAAAGGATATCTTTCTTGGGTGTTAGTTCTAGAAGGTCTTGTAGGTCTCCATAGAACCATTCAACTTCAGCTTCTTCAGTATTACTGATTGGGGCGTAGACTTGGATTACCATGATATTGAATGGTTTGCCTTGGAAACAAACAGAGATCATTCTGTTGTTTTAAGATTGCATCCAAGTACTCAATTTTGGACTCTTTTGACTATGATGGCTACTCCATTTCTTCTAAGGGATTCCTGCCCCCAGTAGTAGATATAATGGTCGTCTGAGTTAAACTCACCCATTCCAGTCCATTTTAGTTCACTGATTCCTAAAATGTCAATTTTCACTCTTGCTATCTCCTGTTTGACCACTTCCAATTTGCCTTGATTCATAGACCTAACATTCCAGGTTGCTATGCAATATTGCTCTTTATAGCATCAGACCTTGCTTCTATCACCAGTCACATCCACAACTAGGTGTTGTTTTTCCTTTGGCTCTTTCTCTTCATTCTTTCTGAAGTTATTTCTCCACTGATCTCCAGTAGCATATTGGGCACCCACCAACCTGGGGAGTTCATCTTTCAGTGTCCTATCTTTTTGCCTTTTCATACTGTTCATGGAGTTCTCAAGGCAAGAATACTGAAGTGGTTTGCCATTCCCTTCTCCAGTGGACCACAATTTGTCAGAACACTCCAATATGCCCTAACCATGTTGGGTGGCCCTACATGGCATGGCTCATAGTTTCATTGAGTCAGACAGGCTGTGGTCCATGTAATCAGATTGGTTAGTTTTCTGAGGTTGTGGATTTCAGTCTTTCTGCCCTCTGATGGAGAAGATTAAGAGACTTAAGGAAGTTTCCTGATGGGAGAGACTGACTGAGGGGGAAATTGGGTCTTGTTCTGATGGGCGGGGCCATGCTCAGTAAATCTTTAATCCAATTTTCTGTTGATGGGTGGAACTGTAAAAGTGCTGCACTCAATATGCCAGCAAATTTGGAAAGCTTAGCAGTGGCCACAGGACTGGGAAAGGTCAGAATGCACACACTACTGCACAATTGCACTCATCTCAGATGCTAGTAAATAATTCTCAAAATTCTCTGATCCAGGCTTCAACAGTTTGTGAACCGTGAACTTCCAGATGGTCAAGCTGTTTTTATAAAAGCAGAGGAATCAGAGATCAAATTGCCAACATCCACTGGATCATCAAAAAAGGCAGAAAATTCCAGAAAAACATCTATTTCTGCTTTATTGACTATGCCAAAGCCTTTGACTGTGTAGATCACCACAAATTCTTCAAGAGATGGGAATACCAGACCACCTGACCTGCCTCTTGAGAAATCTGTATGCAGGTCAGGAAGCAACAGTTAGAACTGGACATGGAACAACAGACTGGTTCCAAATAGGAAAAGGAGTATGTCAAGGCTGTATATTGTCACCCTGCTTATTTAACTTATATGCAGAGTACATCATGAGAAACGCTGGGCTGGAAGAAGCACAAGCTGGAATCAAGATTTCTGGGAGAAATATCAATAACCTTAGATATGCAGATGACACCACCCTTATGGCAGAAAGT